>NC_133324.1:394547152-394624090 GCF_042186555.1 Aquarana catesbeiana
AGTATGGTGGACAGTATAGTGTAGTATAGTATAGTGGTCAGTGTAGTATGGTGGTCAGTGTAGTATGGTGGTTAGTGTAGTGGACAGTGTAGTATGGTGGACAGTGTAGTATGGTGGTCAGTATCGTATAGTGTAGTGGACAGTGTAGTATGGTGGTCAGCGTAGTATGGTGGTCAGTGTAGTATGGTGGTCAGTGTAGTGGTCAGTGTAGTATGGTGGTCAGTATAGTGTAGTATAGTGACAGTGTAGTGTGGTCAGTGTAGTATGGTGGTCAGTGTAGTATAGTGGTCAGTGTAGTGTAGTATGGTGGTCAGTGTAGTATGGTGGTCAGTGTAGTATAGTGGTCAGTGTAGTGTAGTATGGTGGTCAGTGTAGTATGGTGGACAGTGTAGTATAGTGGTCAGTGTAGTGGTTAGTGTGGTGGACAGTGTAGTGTGGTGGTCAGTGTAGTGTGGTGGTCAGTGTAGTGTGGTGGTCAGTGTAGTGTGGTGGTCAGTATAATGTAGTATAGTGAACAGTGTAGTATAGTGGACAGTGTAGTATGGTGGTCAGTATAGTGTAGTATAGTGGACAGTGTAGTATGGTGGTCAATGTAGTGTAGTATAATGGACAGTGTAATGTAGTATAGTGGACAGTGTAGTGTAGTATGGTGGTCAGTGTAGTATGGTGGTCAGTGTAGTATGGTGGTCAGTATAATGTAGTATAGTGGACAGTGTAGTGTAGTATAGTGGGTCAAGTGTAGTGTAGTATAGTGGACAGTGTAGTGTAGTATGGTGGTCAGTGTAGTGGTCAGTGTAGTATAGTGGTCAGTATAGTATAGTGGTCAGTGTAGTGGACAATGTAGTGTAGTGGACAGTGTAGTTCTCAGTGTAGTGGTCAGTATAGGAATCCGGTAGGTCAGTACTATTGTATTTGAAGGGACTCAGGGATAGCTAAAAGTCCACAGGTTGGGGGGGGGCGCAAATTACTTGCCTTGCCCCGGGTGCTGACAACCACGCTACGCCACTGCCATAGACTATTGCAACGTATACTTCACAAAACTCGGGTGGTCGGTGGCGTTGTTTTGGATTCAGAACAGAAGTTACGATATTATTATATCTACCCCCGATCAGATTGTTGAATACAAAAGCATGCATGCTTCAAGTAAGCTCACACTGAGACAGCTTAGCTCAGAGTCAAATTACTTTCGGTTTAATATTTCCACTTAAAGACTTTTATACAATGCCATTGGAGATTGAGATACGTCAACAAGACTGGCACATACAAACCACAAATATAAAAATACAAATATGTGAAAAAATGTTGGCTTTCAGCTGATGCACATTTGCAGAAGTTAATAATTGTTTTTGCAGTATTCTCTTGCTCTTGCTCCATTGTGTTATACTGTTATATTCTAAATGTATTCTGGGAAGCAGGTGCAAACTTTTTGATTAACTCTTTGCAGTCAGTCCAGTTCCTAAGCAAGCTTTGAGCTTTGCAGAATATCTGTAAATGTCTTAAGGCTTAATAAGCAGAGATAGCTGAGTTTATATATGTTAGGTATATAAAGCAGGTATTGGAATAGACAGTTCACCATGATCACATCCATTACAGCGTCGATGTTCCAGACCTTTGGAGATTACCATGCGCCTCAGATTACGCAGTTATCCCAAATATATGGTAGATCATACAGACCTGACTGGGTGGCGCTGGAAGCCTAGGCTTGTGGATTTTGGTTACGCATCGGCGGGCGATTCTTTGCCCAACAATATCCCACTCCTTGTGTTTATGGGACACGCGGTGTAAATCATTGCCACTCAGGTCCCCCCATACCCCCATCATGCCCGTTTTTCATAACCCAATGTTTCCACCTGGCCTACGATCCCGCGAGTTCCAATGGTGGCTTGACAAGGGCCACTTCCTGGATCATAGAGGACTGCATCCCGCTTCGTATTTTGTCCAACAGCTTGAGATGCCAGCTTCTGTGGCCTACCGCTTACAGCAAATATTACATTTTCTTAGGTCTGTTAGTAGACTTACACCTGATGTTGCGACTAGCACGGCCTTTGAAAATAGGTGTTATTGCCGTGAGCTTCAGATGGGTGGTGTCTCTGAACTATATAAAATCTTTGTTAACTCCACAGCTAAACTGCCCTATATGCTGGCCAGGGAAAAGGATTTGGGGGTTGAAATTTCAGAAGGGTAATGAAGGGAATGGTCTGCATGGACATATAAGGGCATTATGAATATCTCCCTGGTAGAAGCGGGCTTTAAGGTAGTCTCTCATTGGTATCTAGTGCCCGAGCGTTTACATCAATTGTACTCATTCCCCAGCCCTGTGTTTTCAAGGTTGTGGGCAGGTGGGCTCAATGTTCCACACATGGTGGTCATGTAGTAAGGTTCAGCGCTTCTGGATCAGAGCCCACAACTTAATATACTCTGTGACCATGGTAAATGTAGTCAAAGACCCCAAAATAGCTTTCCCTAATGAACCTGTGGAGGGGATACCCTGCCATTCTCAGACTCCAATTTACTTTATGCTTTTGGCGGGCAAAATTGCTATTGCCACTGCCTGGAAGAAACCTGTGGTTGAGTTGGTGGTAACGAAGCATAAACTTACCTGGATAATGATTAATGAAAAGCTGGTTTGTACACTATTATTAGTATTGGTACTATTGTTTGGTTTGAAAGGGTCTGGAACCCTTGGATTCAATATCTTCAAACTCCTGTATAAGGAATACTCTGGTGGGTGTCGGAGATGCAGATGGAGTGGAAATCTTGATCTTTTCGCTTTAATTTCCTCTAGTTCCCCCCCTTTTTTCTTGCTTTTCTTTCTTTTTCCATCTTTTCCCCATCTTCTTTTCTTCCCCCTTCTTACCGCCTCTACCTGTTCTTTCCATCTACTCCTTGAGGGTGGTTGGACTTGGGGAGCCTCCTCTCCCTGTTTCTCTTTTTAAAGCAGTGTTTTTTAATTAGTGTATAGTTGGAGGACCACGTTTTGTATTTATAGGTATCCGCTATTCTCTCCCTGCCCCTATGGGCTGGACAAGTGGAGGAGGGGTTCCCTCTAAGGGATGTTCATTTCTCCTACTGTATAGTCTATATTGTCATTCTCAATTTGGGCTCCCCTCCCCCATCACTCCCCCCACTTTTTTTATTTTCTTTATCTTAAAAGTTTGTAACGTTAATGCAAATTCCTACTGGTGATCTTAAGATGGTCAGTGTGTCAGCGTTTGACACAGTTCCCCCCACACGGCTCATGTGTAAGGTAAAGTCTACAGGCTTGGAAAGATCAATTTGTAAATGAATACAAAACTGGCTAAAAGACAGAATTCAGAGAGTAGTGATTAATGATTCTTACTCTGAATGGTCTAATGTTATCAGCGGTGTACCCCAAGGTTCAGTGTTGGGAAAGTTACTTATTAATGTCTCTATAAATGATGTAGGGTCTTAGATTAAAAGTAACATTTCTGTCTTTGCAGATGACACTAAGCTATGCAGTGGAATAATGTCCTTACAGGATATCTCCAGTTTACAAGCCGACCTCAATGCACTGTCTAATTGGGCAACTAAATGGCAATTGAGGTTTAATGTTGATAAATGTAAAGTTATGCACTTGGGGGCTAAGGATATGCATGCATCATACATACTAGGTGGAGTACAACTGGGGGAATCCATAGTGGAGAAGGATCTGGGGGTTTCAGTAGATCTCAATAATAGCATGCAATGCCAAGTTGTGTTTTCTAAAGTGAGTAAAGTCCTTTCTTGTATTAAGAGAGGTATAGACTCCAGAGAGAGAGAGAGATATCATTGCCCCTGTACAAATCATTAGTAAGACCGCATCTGGAATATGCAGTTTAGTTTTGGGCACCAGTTCTCAAAAAGGATATCGGGGAATTGGAGAAAGTGCAGAGACGGGCACCCAAACTAATAAGACGCATGGAGGAGCTCAGCTATGAGGAAAGATTAGAGGAACTGAATCTATTCCCTCTTGAGAAGAGGAGATTAAAGCCTCATACACACGATCGGATTGTTGGCACAATTGTCGGGCAACAAACACGAACGTAGTGAGGTACTACGTGGAATTTCAGCTCTTGAGCGACACCCTTTGGGCACCTTCTGCTAATGTCGTGTTTGGTGAGCATTGATTCCGAGCATGCGTGTTTGTACTTTGGACTTTTGTGTGACGGACTTGTGCACACACGATACTAAAATCTAACAGACCGTTGTCCGCCGAAAATTTACTAGCCTGCCATCCAACATTTGTTGGAGGAAAGTTGGACAACAATTGTCTGATGGAGCGTACTAACGGTCAGATTTTAGGCCAACAGTCTGTCATCACACAATTCCCTGCCAAAAATCTGATTGTGTGTACATAATATAACTGGGTACTAACATTTATAGGTAAAGTTGATCCAGGGAAAATCCGATTGCCTCTCGGGGGATCAGGAAGGAATTTTTTCCCCTGCTGTATTAAATTGGAGCATGCTTTGCTGGGAGTTTCCTCTGGATCAACTGTGGGTGAAGGATTGTGTATATGGGATTTTTCTTTTTTTTTGGTAGAACTAGATGGACTTGTGTCTTTTTTCAACCTGACTAAACTATGTATCTTTACAGTTTACTATTGTAGTCATTTCTCTGTGTCGCGGGTTTGCACTTTGTTTACTCTTAGATGACTCAAGCGTGGCAGACTGTAAGCCTTATTTTCATATGTTTCTGTCTACCACTTTACCTTTGTAAAACACTTTCAATAAAAAATTTTGGAAACAGAATACAATGATCAGCACTGCCAGCTGTAGCCTGTGACACTGATTGAGCAGAAAAATACTTACAGGCTGGTTGTAAGAAATCCATCAGTACATCAACCGTACAACCAGATCATGAGAAATGGTGGGGATAGGGTCCTGAGACTGAAACAGAAAGAGGTCCATAAATGAATACATAAATTGCATACATTACAACCCCAGAGATTGAACACTGACTTTGATCTTTATTTTTTTTATAAATATGTGTTAGTAACAAAAACAATTTTTACTGCATTATTGCTATTTTGTTTTCAGACCAATTGTAAAATGATCCACAAAAAACAAAGTTTCTCCTGCAATCATTATATTGGATTTGTGTTATAGTTTTTTTTATAGTTTGGGAGGAATTTGAATATTTCCTCTTGATTTGAATTGGGTGATCAGTTGTTGGGGTTTCTATAAGCAGTGCCAAGAATTGGAAACATATAGCAAGTTGACATGGTGATATATGCAGTGATGACAACTAAATGGTTAATACATGGTATGATGTCCCATACAGGCCCTGAAAGATTTAAGGTAGATATTTTGTAACCATTGTTAGACAAATGTTATACCTGAGGCTGACATAAGCCTGAAACTGTTGTATTCAAAACACATGGCATGTATGTATTAAAACTGTGTCCAGAAACATAGGTGTGCATGAGGCCTTAATAAAATGTAATGTTTTTATTTTATTTTATTTTTTTATAGTGTACTTTATAAAGCTATACTGACCACTAAGAAGGTTTGGGAACCTGTAATGCACTGGCTCAAACCTGACTTCTGCAGGAAAAGTTTATATGCATGTAGGCCACCTGCATTCATTTCTATAAAATTTTTCTTTAAAATTTGCCTTATGTTTTTCATGCTTATGCATGTTCAGTGAGAATTTTTAGTGAGAATTTTTTAGGTTTGTAATTGGTTTTCTTTAAACAACAATTTGTGCATACAGAATTGTTATGAAACATATTATTGCGTGTATCCTGTAATTGGCTTTGATAGCTTTGGGAATCATGTTACCTAAATGTGTCTCTATGGTTTTTAGTTAATTTTCACTTTTTGAATTTGAGAATATAACTTAGCACCCATCTGTGAATATAATACAGTCAATCTGCTTCATATAGTTCAAAAAGATGACCGCAGTGATCTCTATACATATTGCTTTGCAGGCAATGATTGTAGACATTCATCCTTTGAGTAGAAAAATCGTTGCTGAAAGCCCTTAGGTAACATAAAGCTCCCTTTGCAAAATAATTAGTTTTTTTCCCCTATCTCCTCTGAAGCTGTTTCTTGGTTTTGGATTGAATACACGATAGGTTTTAAGTGTTATAGAAACTGTACGGAAGATCACTTGCTTGTTCTCAGGTGTAAGGCAGCTCTTCTCTCCAGCAAGATAAAAATAAAAACCTTTTCCTCAAAATTCAAACTAATTAGAATGTGAGGTTCATTGAAAATATGATATAAATTAGCCCAGCTTATGTTTTAAAATGTTACTTTCAAGAGCTTTTCAAGTACGTACATTCCTTTTTCCAGGATATGTTATCGTCAGACTAAAAAAAAAAGATTAAATATAAGAAAAACTGTCTGTATTGCCAAGAACAATCTATCAGTTCATCATGTTTACAATCCAACCAAAAATGTGAAAAGAATTTTCATGTACCTGGTACTTAATTTGACTTAAAGTGGTTGTACTGGGGTGATTCCTGCAGCTGCAGGCATCACCATGGTACTGTTTTTTAGAGCCAATGGTTAGCTCTCTTGTAATGGAAATCGGAGCTGCTAACTAGGCACTCAATTGCAATTACAAGCAGCGGGAGCGGACTCCCCCCCCCCCCCTTTCTGCTGCTCTCTCTGGCTCTCCCGTCCAACCAGGAGACCCGAACTACTAGCTGGCACATTCGCCGACTAGTCTGAGAGCCATTCAAAGCTGGAATCGCCTTTGATCAGGTCTCCGCTATGGTAACCCAGAAGCGATGACATGACATCACTTCTGGTTTACCTGGATGTCAATGGTGCTCTGTTTTGAAAATCGAAAGTATTCAAAAATGCTGATCTTGGCGTTTTGAATGCTTTCAAGTGCAAAGTAGGGATTTGGGGTCTTTTTGACCCCAGATCCCTCCATAAAGATTATCTGTCACATGCCTATTGTCACAAAAATGTTTACATTCAAAAAACATTACATTAAAAAAAAATTAAAGCAACAGTGTAAAAATAAAAATAAATAAAATAAATTAATAATAAAAAAAAATTAAAAGTGTCCCCGTCCCCCTGTGCTAGCGTGCAAAGGTAAATGTGTGCGTCGGGCCCACACACACACACACACACACACACACACACACACATAAACAATGATCATCCCGCACATTGGAGGTATTGCCGCGAATGTCAGATCATTGGCAGTATTTCTAGCAGTAGACCTCGAAAATCTAAAGTGGTAACCTGTAAAGCCTTTTTAAGCATCGCCTTTGGATACTAACATTTACGTAGTTTGTCGCTGTTGTGCTATTTTAAAGCGTGACATGTTTGGTATCTATTTACTCATCCTTTTTTATACTGTACAAAGAAATTGGGTTATGTATTGTGTTTTTTTGCATTAAAATTTTTTTTTTTAAAGTTTATTTTTTCCCAAAAATTGCATTTGAAAAACCACTGCGCAAAGACCATTTGACAAAAAAATTGCAAAACCCACCAATTTATTCTCTAGGGCCTCTGCTTGTTCTAAGCAATTTTCTAGCAAAAAATACTGATCATTACATGTGAACAAAAAGTGCCAGAAAATGCCTGGTCTTCAAGTGGTTATGCTAGATACTACGGGCAGTACAAACACTTTGTTTTTTTTTACAGATACTTTGGGGTTGATTTATAAAAAGCAAATGGGCACTTTACTTTGCAAGGGAAGTTGCACTTTGAAAACTAATTTGCTTCAGAGCTTAGTGAATGTGGTGAAATTTCACTTTGCAAAGACCATCCAACCATATGTAAAGAAAATATGAGAACAGCAGTTTTGCTTGAATATGATTTGATCATGATGCAAGTCAGCAGAGCTTTACCTCATTCACTAAGCTCTGGGGAAAATTACCTTACAAAGTGCAATTTGCCTTGCAAAGTAAACAGCCTATATGCCTTTAGTAAATCAATCCTTTAATATACATTTGGAACTGTATCCAAATCACCTGTATTTGCAAATATTTCACATTGAAGTAATGATGTTTAAAAATACGAAGCAATTGTCTGAAATTTCATTTTAATTCAATCATGCTAGAGGTGAAATCAAATGTATATATCTATATATAGATATATCTATATATAGATATATATCTATATATATTTGATTTTATATATATATATATATATATATATATATATATATATATATATATATATATATATATATATATATATATATATATATATATATATATATTATATTATATGCTGTATACAGCAACCCTCGCAATTTCCACTTGCCTGCTTGCATTTGGCGAGTGGAAATAAGCTGAGGGTTAGTGTGGAGCCGCATCGGGAGGGGCGGGTGGGCAATCAGCACCAGCACCAGATCAGCTGTACAGCTTTCTTCCTGCTGGCCTTGCAACTGCCACTATCTTTAGGTTCACAGCATGAGAGGCACAGCAGGTCTGTCCCTTATATTACATCGCAGCACTCCCCCCTTCCTCCCCCCTCCCCACACTGCCCTACTTTATTAACACAAGATGGGAAGCACGGCAGGTCCGGACAAAGGGTGGGACTTTTCAAGTTAAGAAGCAGGTGGTTGGTAACTAGGCAGCAGGGCGGTCCTAGCAAACAATCACCTGCCTTTCACATGAAAAGTCCCATCCTTTGTTGAGACCTGTCATGCTTCCCGTCTTGTGTATATAAGGTGGGGTAGTGTGGGGGGGTGCTGCAATGTTGTGGAAGAGACCGTCTGTAATATAGAGAATGGACTGTAATGGGGGCCTGTGGTTAGGGGATCTGTGATGGGGGTTGGAGATCTTTGATGGGGGTTTGTGATGGGGATCAGTGACCGGGGGTTCTGTGATTGAGGGGTCTGTGATTGGGGTGAATCTGTGATAGGGGTCTGTGATGGGGGATCAGTGATTGGGGGGTCTGTGATTGAGAGGTCTGTGATGAGGAGGTCTGATTGGGGTGAATCTGTGATGGGGGTCTGTGATGGGGGATCAGTGATTGGGGGATCTGTGATTGATGGCTTTGTGATGAGGGGGGCCTGTGATTGGAGGTGGAATCTGTGATGGGGGGTCTCTGATGGAGGGGTCTGTGATGGGGATGGGGGGAATCTGTGATGGGGGATCTATGATAGGGAGATCTGTGATGAGGGTGTCTGTGATGATGGGGGTCTGTGATGGGAGATCTGTGATGGGGGAGTCTGTGATGGGGGCATGTTTAGGGGCGGGGCAGGGTAGAGGTTGGGTGAGGCAACTGTTAAGGCCTGCCTAGTAGCTCAGGAAATTTTGAGCCCTGTATACAGTATCTATCTATATATATATATATATATATATATATATATATATATATATATATATATTGAAAAAGTGATATGTGCTCCACACCTATTTGTGTAACACTAAAAAGACAAAAATACAAAAAGCTGCTCCCCTAATTGGGTATAGAAAATACTCAAATGTAATTGTGCAGTATATAGAGGGCACTGATGAAAAAATGAATATTTGTGAATAGATCTATATACCAATAATAAAGTAAAAAATAAATGAAATAAAACAATTCATATATAGCAGAAAAGTGTATCAACTTGATTGACCTAATAACACATTAGTCAACTGTGATGGATAATTAAAGAAGTGGATAGTTTCAAACAACAGTTCATAATGAATTTCTTCTGTGTGAAAAGTCTTCCAAATATATATATACTGAGTAGTCCTTCACCAGAGACGACACCCAACGTGTTCTAGATAAATAATCTGCTTACCAGAAACATTGAACCTCTTTAATGAAAAAGAAAGTCAAAAATCGCTCTTTAGGTGTCGTGGCTTCAGGTATACCGTAGCTTTAAATTATTCCTCCTGCTCCTGTTTTCTAGATTATCCTGCTGGAGTCGCAGAGCATACAGATGCTGCGATTGAGATGTTAGCTTAGCCTCTAGGGTAGCTATCTTTTGATCATTTGTAATCTGAATTTTTTTCAATGCTGTCCACCCTTGATGATAGACTATGTAATGAGTCCTTAACTTCCTTAAACTCTTCTCTGAGCTCCGTACTTGCTGTAAATGATCCAACAAAAAAAAAATAGAATTGTAGCCACCACCTCTAAAGGCTGATAAGCTGCAATATATAAAACTTTTCTTGGAATTGGATTTCCTTCAAAAATACCATTAAAAGTTTTCTAGAATATCTGTTCAATGTAAAATTAGCAGTTGATCCTGACAGAAGTCTTGTTAGTTGATAACTTCCAGTACTTTGTGTGCTGCAGCCTTATCAGTTACATTATTCAGTTTTCTCTGTGGACTACAACACACCTTTCCCTATGTTATTGGAAGGAGGAGAGAAAAAAATCTCTATATTATACATGATTTTAGCATTCTAAGCTAGAGCTAAATGTCAACAAGTCAAAAAGAATACAAATGTATTGTTTACATTCTTTTGAAAATGCTAGTAGCTTGGCTGTGTCTGGTTCAATACTCCTGATTAGGGATGAGCCCGATGTTCGAGTCGCACGTAAGTTTGATTTGAACATTGGGTGTTTGCCTGTTCGCCGAATACCAAACATTATGGGGCGTTCGCGGGAAAATTTGAGCGCCCGCGGAATGCCCCATAATAAAAGGTGAGACCGTCAATGCACTGCGAGATGCAGTGCATTGACGGCTGCTGATTGGCCAAAGCATGCACCTTTGCTTAGCACTTTTGATTTTTCATGCTCGTGTCCCATAGACTTTAACAGTGTTTGCGTGTTCACACAAATATTTTGCCTGTTCGCAAGTTCTGGTGCGAACCGAACCGGGGGGTGTTCGGCTCATCTCTACTCCTGATAGGAATGTTTTTTTTGGGTCAGTTTATAGGAAACAACAGAGGCAGAGATTCAGCATGACAGACATGCATCTAGAAACTTTTCAGGAGATCACCAACAGTTTCCTGTCTTTTATTACATTATCTTTAAGACAACTTTAAGGACTATTTATTAGTTTCAAGATTTCTGTAAAAAGCAAACAAAAAAAAAACATGCAAAAATATCAAAGTAAAGATATAATCTACAAGCTGTAACGCTAAGCCTTGAACTTTTGTACTGCAGCTTAGGCCTTGCTGAAGCATGCACCTGTCTTCACCAGGAGTATTTACATGGACCTTAGCACATTTAGCTTGTGCCTGATGTTCTGTCTGCGTGATACCTGTCTGGCTACTCTGCTATTTGGGTTGCTTTCTTAAATGTTTTGGACTTTTTTTAGACATTGCTTTTGCCTGCTTCCTATCTTGACCTTTTGTATGTATTCTTACCTTGTCTGTCACTGGATTTTGCCATCATCCTTAGTGATACAGTGGATCTACAGAGCCCTGTGATCAAACCTATTGCTCATGCATACCATTAAAAGAGTATTTAACCTCAAAAATCATAGTGATATGGGCAGACTGAGTTTGTGTTTACTTTTGTAGCCTCAATATCTCAGAATTCTAATAGGATACATTAGCAGAGACAGCAATTAAAAAAAAAAAGGAAATTGCTGAATGAACCTTATTTCACTGGATTTTCACAGCAGTGCTGAAAAGTAAGTATGATTTTATATACAGATTACATCCATCACCCTCAAGGCAACTTGAGGGTGCAGGTCTTCAAACCAGTGTTGATTCAGAGTTGTAGAAAACTTGACACAACATATTACATGTTCTTAGTAAACGTGAAAAGACTGGTTCATTTTCTGATTGCTTCCAAAAGTTTTGAATATACCCAAAGTTCAGATATGAACCGTCAAACTGTAAAGTTATGGGTGAAATAGTAACTACAGAATAATTGGGAATCGCTCCTAACCTGCACATCATAGAAGACGAAGAAAACTGTAAAAGGTCATGCAGAAAGAGGCAAAGGCATAGCTGAAGCTCCTGTGATCAAGATGTGCTAGACATGCTGCAAGCTGTGCTAGATTTAGATAGGTATTTGCCTGAGGCTTAAAATATATTATTGCTTTCAATGAAACATTTGTCTCTATATTAGTTGGTCTAATGGCCTAAATAAATGTTTCATGAAATATTGCTTTTCAGTGACATCACTGTAAAATACATCAGTCTACATTTTTTAACCACTTCACGCAAAACGACGTACCCATACGTCAGTACTTTGACACTAAATACTGGGGTTATGGCAGAGGCTAGCTGCCATAACCCTGGTATTTTCGGGAATGATGTGCGTTTCTCTTCACGATAAAAGTGGTCTCCGCGGCGTGTTCACCACAAGATCACTTTTATTGGTGGCGGGAGAGGTGCCCACCCTCCTTCCGCTGCGCTCCGATTGTCCCTGCAGCTTAGCAGACCCATCAGAAACAGTGGGGATGATCGCGTCCTCTCCCGTGGATGCCTGGCTGCTGACTGAGGGGAAGATGGCCCCTGCTCAGCTCCATGGCATGGGAGAGCAAACGTCACTTCCGCCCACAGCCCTTAAAGGAGAAATTTTTATTTATATTTTTCAATTTTTTTCAATTGAGTTTTTTTTTTTAATTGCATTCTAGTGTAAATACGAGATCTGAGGTCTTTTTTACCCCAGATCTCATATTTAAGAGGTCCTGTCATGCTTTTTTTCTATTAAAAGGGATGTTTACATTCCTTATAATAGGAATAAAAGTGACCCAAAATTATTTCTTTTAAAAAACAGTGTCAAAATAAAAAATGAAAAGTAAAATAAATAAGAAAAAAAATATTTTTTTTATGCGCCCCGTCCCGACGAGCTTGCACGCAGAAGCGAACGCACACGTTTGTAGCACCTGCATATGAAAACGGTGTTCAAACCACACATGTGAGGCATCGCCGCGATCTTTAGAGCGAGAGCAATAATTCTAGCCCTAGACCTCCTCCGTAATGCCCTGTACACACGGTCTGAAAAATTGCGATTGTGTTGTTGGAAATTCCGATTGTGTGTGGGCTTCATCGGACTTTTTCCGTGAGAATTTCCGACACACAAAGTTTGAGAGCAGGATATAAAATTTTCCGACAACAAAATCCGATCGGTTAAATTCCAATCGTGTGTACACAAATCCGACGCACAAAGTGCCACGCATGCTCAGAATAAATTAAGAGACGAAAGCTATTGGCTACTGCCCCATTTATAGTCCTGACGTACGTGTTTTACGTCACCGCGTTCAGAACGATCGGATTTTCTGACAACTTTGTGCAACCGTGTGACAAAATAAGTTTGAGCCAACATCCGTCGGAAAAAATACATGGATTTTGTTGTCGGAATGTCCGATCAATGTCCGATCGTGTGTACAGGGCATAACTCAAAACTGGTAACCTGTAGAAATTTTTCAACATCGCCTATGGAGATTTTTAAGGGTAAAAGTTTGCTGCCATTCCACGAGTTGGCGCAATTTTGAAGCGTGACATGTTGGGTATCAATTTACTCTGCGTAACATTATCTTTGACAATATAAAAAAAATTTGGGCTAACTTTACTGTTGTCTTATTTTTTAATGACAAAAAGTGTATTTTCTCCAAAAAAAGTGCGCTTGTAAGACCGCTGCGCAAATAGTGTGACAGAAAGTATTGCAACAACCGCCATTTTATTCTCTAGGTTGTTCGAAAAAAAATATATAATGTTTGGGGGTTCTAAGTAATTTTCTAGCAAAAAAAAACTGATTTTAACTTGTAAACAACAAGTGTAAAAAAGAGGCTCAGTCCTTAAGTGGTTAATACTTTCTATTCACTGTAGAAAAACAGTGGGGTCAGTAATATCCTAATCTATATTTGTCTGTTCTGCTTCTTGGGATTTTCACTTATCACCCCTGAGGTGGTAATTTTGTGTTTTATCCTGTAAATTAATTATTCACGTCATTGTGCTAAGCATATCTTAAATCACATTAATCACATTTATTATAATTTTCATTAATATTATTAGCAACACCTACTTCATAGCCATTCCTTATTACACTCTCTGTTTGAATTCTGATCCTGATACATGGCTACATGCTGCCAGGTAACCTATAGCCTTTTTTTATGGATGAACACTTTTCTTCATTCTGTTGACAAACATGCTACTTCAAGATATGCTGCCACATGCAGGAGCATATATACAAAAAGTCAACCCACCACAACATTTTAAGCGGGACTCAAATGGATAAGGTGTACAACAGGGGACAAGTGCTTTTTGTTACCCCTGTTGTACACCTTATACATTTGAGACTCTTATGCCCCATACACATGATTGGATTTTCCGACAACAAAACCGTGGATTTTTTTTCCGAAGAATGTTGGCTCAAACTTGTCTTGCATACACACGGTCACACAAATGTTGTCGGAAATTCCGAACATCAAGAACACGATGACGTACAACAGGTACGATGGGTCGAGAAGTTCAATAACCAGTGTGGCTCCTTCTGCTTGATTCAGAGCATGCGTGAACGTTTGTGTGATGGACTTGTGTACACGCGATCGGACTTTCCGACAATAAGTTTTGTTGTTGGAAAATTTGAGAACCTGCTATCAAAAATTTGTGTGCGGAAGTTCCAACAGCAAATGTTCGATGGAGCATACACATCGTTGGACTTTGCGACAACAAGCTCACATCGAAAATTTCCCATTGGAAATTCCGATCCTGTGTACGCGGCTTTACTGTGTTTTCTACTGTGCTAGCCTTGCCTTCATTCCTCTCTGCAACATACCACTTTCTTCCTCTAAGCTAGGCTTTTAAATCATTGCTTATGAAAAAATAGGGTACCAAAGTTTGTGACATTGCAGATGCATACAGATTGAAATGTTGACATGTTGGGTATCTTTTTAACTCAATGCAATTTCATGTATTATATATTACCATAAAATATGGTAATATATTGCAATTGTATGCACTAATTAATTTTAGAGTATTTTTTGTGCTTGATAGACCATTGCACAAATATTGTGTGACATAAAAAATTGAACTACCACCATTTTATTTTGCAAGTGGTCTGCTTTCATAAAATATAGAATGTTTGAGGGAGTTAACTAATATTCAGGCCTAAACATGTGTGCAAAAAAATGCAAAAATTACTCTGGCAGCAAAAGGATTAAAGAGATCTCCAAAGAATGTAATTTTAAATATTTTTTTTTTCACTTGTCACCCTCAAAATCACATTAAAAGGAAGTCCCTCTCAACCCTTATGATATTTTTTAAATTTTTGCTTTGTTAAATGTTCTACGTGGCAATGCCCAGCCTTCCCTACCTTTTTTTTAAAAATACCTTGCTTATTATACTTGAAAATGGGCAGAATTATCTGCATATAAAGGGGTTGTAAGCCCTCACTGTTTTTCACCTTAATGCATTCTATGCATCAAGGTGAAAAACATTTTTTAATTTGCACGACGGGAATGAGCACACCAGCTCCGGCCGGTGTCTATTGTCCTGATTGGAAAGATTGGTAGCAGCGCAGCCATTGGCTCCCGCTGCTGTCAATCAAATCCAATGACGCGAGCGCCGGGGGGCGGGGCCGAGTCATACATTGAGTCGTTCTCAATGACCTGTGAGGATGCTGGTGAGTGCTCTCTTAGTTCATTGATCTTCTTGGACTTCATTAACTGCCTGCCCCTATGGGAAGTACAGGCAGACAGCTATACTGACAGTCTGCAGTATCCTGACATTACACCCACGATTTGCTGGTTGCGGGTGCAATGCTTTTCAGGTTTCTAAGAAAAAGAATAATTAATACAGATTTTCTTACCTGCAAAAAATGTACTCTTTTTTTTTTTAAAGGTGAACTTAGCCTTTAAGCATTAGGTTTCTACTACTCTATAACCTTACACAGAAATAGGCCACAAGCAACTGGATGGTAGAATAAATGGGGCTCTTCTGTGAGGGGGTGCACATGAAGCTGTGTCTTTAAAAATGTTAACAGTTGATGGCTGAAGTAAGGATTATTGGCTCTATTGGCTTTAACTGTAGGCAGTGAGGAGGTTGTTCTGCTCACCACTCCTGGCAACGGATCTGATCCAGTGAGCTTGACAGTCTGTTGAACCAGTTGACTCAGTCCTCACAATCTGGTCTTCATGATCAAGTCCGCAGATGGTTCAGCCTCTCAGCTCTGATGTAGACACCTATGGTAATGGGTCCCTGCAGCCTTGGTCCAAGCACAACAAAAGCTCTTTCAGTTACTCAATTTCCCCAAGCTCTTGGTTGTGGAACCAGACACCCCAGCAACAGTCTATGTCTCTTCTGGTGTAGTGCACAGACTCAAGCAGCAGGTCTGCACTCTCTCTCCGCAGCACAAGAGGCTCTTAGTGGCTCAGTCCTCAACGTCTATGGATGTGCACCAGCTCTCTGTGGCTGTCTCTCTATTGCAGTCACTCACAACAATAGGTCCAAATGCTCTGGTTCCCTGCACTGTTCTGCCCAGATCTGCACAGAATTGTCCAGGGAAAGCTTTGTCCTCCCCTCTCTGTGCAGGGAATCCTGGGTATTAAAGTCCACAGCCATTTACTCTTAATTGGACAGCACTGCTTGTGGACTACATGCCCCATGATCCCAGGCGGGGGGGGAGTTAGCGGCTGCATAGCAAGTTCTCTCTTCCTGATTGGCTGAGAGCTGCTGCTGCAGAAAACCTTCATTGGGGGGAGGGGTGAAAAAGTAGGGACACACAGAGTGCCACTCTGTCACAGCCTGTTCTCTGATGCTGCCAGAAGGGAAGAGGGGTGAGTGAATGAATTCACACAGAGCCCACTCCTCACACAATCAGCCAGTAGCACAGCTGGATACGGACGGGGGTGGGAGAGAAATGAGAAGAGCGGGTGCACAGACACACAGACTTCTCTTCCAGCAGCCAGCCCGAGCTCTCGACTGCACATACAATTAAAAGTCATTGAAATTCAGTAAGACACCAAAAACCATTAAATTGTTTCACTGTGGGAATTAATATTGAATTTTATTTGCAAACTGTTTTTCTCTGGTTTCTCTTCACTTTAGCTGGGGGACACTTTGACAGATGACAGTTGTGAGGAAAATAAGGCATTATTTTTAAATTTAACTTGTCAGTCACTGTAGCCAGAAGTGAAATGCATAATGTGTGGTACAGATTAGTTCCCATGACAGCAACATCGTATCTGAGATTATCGGATCTGTAAATGATGAAAGCTATAAGCAGAGATACAGATAAGCAATTGATTCCTGTTTATCAGTGAAATTCAGAGCGATTACTTCTCTCAGCACATTTCTAAAAATAATACTATTTATCAAGGCTGTTTAACCATTTAATTACTGCTGCCCCAATGGTAAAGCCATGCTTCAAGAAACACACACGCTTTGTGCTCCACACTCTACACTCAACATTCACTCATCTCACCCATGAAGCCCTTATCTCATATTTTTCATAACCCGGGATTCCCCCCTGGTCTTAATATTAAAGCTTTCAAATGGTGGACTGATAAGGGCCTTTATCGAATTGGGCACTTCCTCTCCCCGGCTGGCCCCCTCACTCTGACACACTGTAGGAAGACACTGGAGTTGCCCGACTCTGAATTATTCTGTTTCTCCCAAATAGCACATTTTCTACACTCTATCTGGACCAACAAAACAGAAGCCCCCACAATCACTCCATATGAACACTGGTGCTCAAACACCATGGATCAGAGGGGAGGGATCTTGTTGATTTATTCTGCCCTGGCAAACAAAGATGACACTCCGGCCTATGCTTGGGCCTGGGAAGAAGACACGGGTTGCTCCTGGAAAACCTTGGACTGGTATCATGCATCCAAACACTATTTTAATGGTATTCTCAACATATCTCTGATAGAAGCCAGCCTTAAAGTACTGACCAGGTGGTACTATGTCCCCTCCAGGTTGGCAATGATATACCTGGGGGTCTCACCTTTATGCTTTAGAGGCTGTGAGCTGGAGGGCACAATGTTCCGCATTTAGTGGACCTGTCTCCGGATCAGAAACTTTTGGAAGAAGGTGTTCCACACTATTAGGATTATAACAATTACCTCGGAAACTCCCAACCCTCAAATAGCACTCCTGAACTACTTTCTTTATTCTTCTAGGAGCTAAGATAATGCTTGCAAGGGTGTGGAAAACCCCCACAGTTCCCTTTCAGGGGTTCAAGAGGAAAGTTTCCTGGGTTATGGTGCAGGAAAACATAGTAGCAAAATTACAAGATAAAACAGATAGGTTCAATGCTATTTGGGAACCCTGGGCATCCTATTGTAATATTCCTATGTGCCCTGGCATAACCCCCCACCCGGAGCTCTGGTAGAACATGGTCAATTTTGATCTCTATTCCTCACTCTTCTCCCTCCCTCCCTCTCACACTTTCCCTCCTCGTTTCTGTCTGGGACACTCTGTTCCCATTTTACTATCTCCTTAAGTAGGGCACACGTTAACCCATGCAAGTGAAGCTGAGACGCTGCACTAGCTGGGCAGAGTTACCTGTGCGGCTGGGAGTATGAGATCCCAGCGGGGCCACCATACACTGAGTTTTCGGCCTTATTACACTGTTCGCACTACCCTGTGGTCTAGATGGGAGGGGGGTTGGGCCCAGCGCCTCGGGGGGATCAAGGCACCTCCACATAGAGTTCCCAAAGGGGTGGGGTGCTAGGACTTCCCCTAGATAATCCCAGGTTTCATTATATACTGGAGCCTGGCCCTACATTTGCAGGACTCGGGCCCTGGGTCAGCTGGGCGGATAGGACCATACACATGTTAATTACATGACTTAGGGTTGTCTGTTTGCCTAGAACACACTGCTAGTATTGGTTATTGATTACTTTCTAATACAAAACTGTTCATATGTTAATTTGAATGTTACAGCTTTACTTCTTCGGTTTCGGGACCGTTCGGCCCCTTGATAAGTTAAACACCTTATTGTATTATACTGTTTCTATGTCATATCTGACAAAATCCAATAAACATTTTGAAAAAAAAAAATGAAAAGTGAAACCGCTGCACCTAAAATATCTCCTTGAATACTTGAAAATATCAAATATGTGCAATCATGAGTTAGTGCGCTGTTTCTTCCAATTAATGAGTATGAGATAACATCAACTGCAAAATGAATCAAGTAGTCACAAAATGACTATACATTGTATCTGTAAAAACAGTACTTATAAATAAAGTGCTTAGTGCAACCTTTGAAAGTGCATATAGGAATGATACAATAGTTGAATAAATATTGTGTTCCACAACATATATAATGAATAATGAATTTAAACAGTTCTTAATCTTGATTTGTGGTTCCAACTTTCCCACATGCAATAGACAAATAAAAAGTACATGTGCAAAATCAGTAGATTATAAGAGCACTTGTTTCACCATCGTGCTCCAAGACGGATTACCGTCATTCCCAGCCGATGCCTTTTCAGAGGAAACACATTGTATAGAAGCCAGTAGCATGACGTCAGCTTGTACGGACCGTCCTGTAGGCGGCCATGCATCACCAACATATATCTGCTCTTTACAAGCAACTGTCCTGTAAGTGCACTAAGTTTTTTTATGAAATAATTTTTAAACGTTGATGCGTTACGAGTCTTCTCTATTGCTTTTTATCATACCACATTGCGAGTAGAGAGAACCTGCATTTACCTTAAACCCTTGAGGCTGGTCGGCAATTAGTATTTGACTGTGTCCCTGACTGAGCGCATATGATCTCTTTATGGTATCTTGATATCTGTTAAGTGGCCGTCCCTTTTGTCTTGGAGCACGGTGGTAAAACAAAATGCACTTGTGATCTACTGATTTTGCACATGGACTTTTTATTTGTTCTATTGCATGTGGGAAAGTTGGAACCACAAATCAGGATTAAGAACTGTTTGAATTCATTGTTACATAGTTAAATAGTTAGTCAGGTTTAAAAAAAGACACAAGTCCATCTAGTTCAACCAAAAAAATAAATAAATAAATACAATATACACAATCCTTCACCCAAAGTTGATGCAGAGGAAGGCGAAAAACCCCAACAAAAACATGATCCAATTTGCTACAGCAGGGGAAAAAATTCCTTCCTGATCCCTCCAGAGGCAATCGGATTTTCACTGGATCAACTTTACCTATAAATGTTAGTACCCAGTTACATTATGTACATTAGGAAATAATCCAGGCCTTTCTTATAGCAATCTACTGAGCTTCCCAGAACCACCTCTGGAGGGAGCCTATTCCACATTTTCACACCTCTTACTGTGAAAAAACCTTTCCATATTTAGAGATGAAATCTTTTTTCCTCTAGATGTAAAGAGTGCCCCCTTGTCCTCTGTGATGACCTTAAAGTGAATAACTCAACACCAAGTTCACTATATGGACCACTTATGTATTTGTACATGTTGATTATATCCCCCCTTAAGCTCCTCTTCTCAAGAGGGAATAGATTCAGTTCCTCTAATCTTTCCTCATAGCTGAGCTCCTTCATGCCTCTTATCAGTTTGTTTGCCCTTCGCTGCACTTTCTCCAGTTCCCCAATATCCTTTTTGAGAACTGGTGCCCAAAACTGAACTGCATATTCCAGATGAGGTCTTACTAATGATTTGTAAAGGGGCAAAATGATATCTCTCTCTCTGGAATCCATACCTATCTTAATACAAGAAAGGACTTTGCTCACTTTGGAAAATACAGCTTGGCATTGCATGCTATTTTTGATCTTATGATCTACCAAAAGACCCAGATCCTTCTCCACCATTGATTCCCCCAGTTGAATTCCCCTAGTATGTATGATGCATGCATATTCTTAGCCCCCAAGTGAATAACTTTACTATTGTTCATTATATATTTTGTGGAACACAAGATTTAAAAAAGAAGTATGGTATTTTTTTTTTATCCCATAATCAATACTTACCTAGGTGGATGTAGCATTGGTCCGATGCTGCATCTGTCCCCCGCCGCCTCTTCACTGAGAACCGAGCCACCGAACACTGCGGATGGCTCAGTTCTCTCACCTTCCCGAGTGGAGAGCTGCTGCCTGTCAATCAGCAGCTTTCCTCCTCTGCTCCTCCATGCTCACTGAAGCAATGAGCTGTGGAGGGGTAGAAGCAGCCATCTCAGCATCTCAGCCTCTCAGTGGCTCGCAGAGAGGCAGAGAAGCCTATCAGTCTAGGGACCTGGTGGATCCAGACTTCCAGAGTCAGGATGATGCAGTACCTGGACTGATCTTGGTGACGTCAGCAGAGAGTGACTTCAGACCGCTCTCTGCTGAAAACGGGTCACAGGAGTGCAAAACGTATTGCACTCCTGTGACCAATTGGAGAAGCCCTGCCGAATGAGCTCAGGCTGGACTTCTCCTTTAATGAATTAATTATTGTATTATTCATATATGCACTTTCAAAGGTTGCATTAAGCACTTTATTTATACAGTATTGTTTTTAAAGCTACACTGTATAGTCATTTTGTAACTGTTACATTCATTTTGCAGTTTGCTGTTATCTCATACTTACATGTTTGAATTGGGTTTTCGTTTGTTTGAAAACAAACTGAACATATAAGGGCGTTCATGGCAAATTCAAGCACCGCAGAGCGCCCCATAATGCACTGTGAGATTGCAGTGCATTGAACGCTGCTGATTGGCCAAGTATGTACCTGACCTGCATGCTTTGGCTAATCGCAGCGCGATCTGCTGTGAGAGCCATGATTGGCCAAAGGCAGGGTGCCTCCTGCGTGCAGGCAGTTAAGTGTATATATACAGTATCTCACAAAAGTGAGTACACCCCTCACATTTTTGTAGATTTTTTTTATATCTTTTCATGTGACAGCGCTGAAAAAAATGACACTTTGCTACAATGTAAAGTAGTGAGTATATAACAGTGTAAATTTGCTGTCCCCTCAAAATAACTCAACACACAGCCATTATGTCTAAACCACTGGCAACAAAAGTGAGTACACCCCTAAGTGAAATTGTCCAAATTGTCCATATTGGTCCCAAAGTGTCAATAATTTGTGTGGCCACTATTATTTTCCAGCACTTCTTTAACCCTCTTGGGCATGGAGTTCACCAGAGCCTCACAGGTTGCCATTGGAATCATCTTCCACTCCTTCACGATGACATCACGGAGCTGGTGGATGTTTGAGACCTTGCCCTCCTCCACCTTCCATTTGAGGATGCCCCACAGATAGGGTTTAGGTCTGGAGACATGCTTCACCAGTCCATCACCTTTACCCTCAGCTTCTTTAGCAAGGCAGTAGTTGTCTTGGAGGTGTGTTTGGGGTCGTTATCATGTTGGAATACTGCCCTGTGGCCCAGTCTCCAAAGGCAGGGGGATCATGCTCTGCTTCAGTATGTCACAGTACATGTTGGCATTCATGGTTCCCTCAATGAACTGTAGCTTCCCAGTGCTGACAGCACTCATGCAGCCCCAGACCATGACACTCCCACCACCATGTTTGACTGTAGGCAAGACACACTTGTCTTTGTATTCCTCACCTGGTTGCCACCAACAACACACGCTTGACACCATCTGAACCAAATAAGTTTATCTTGGTCTCATCAGACCGCAGGACATGGTTACAGTAATCCATGACTTTAGTCTGCTTATCTTCAGCAAACTGCGGGCTTATTTGCGCATCATCTTTAGATAAGGCTTCCTTCTGGGATGACAGTCATGCAGACCAATTTGATGCAATGTGCAGCGTATGGTCTGAGCACTGGCAGGCTGACCCCCCCACCCCTTCAACCTCTGTAGCAATGCTGGCAGCACTCATACATCCATTTCCCAAAGACAACCTCTGGATATCACGCTGAGCATGTGTACTCAACTTCTTTGGTCGACCATGGCGAGGCCTGTTATGATTGGAACATGTCCTGTTAAACCGTTGTATGGTCTTGGCCACTATGCTGCAGCTCAATTTCAGGTTCTTGGCAATCTTCTTATAGCCTAGGCCATCTTTATGTAAAGCAACATTTTTTTTCACATTCTCAGAGAATTCTTTGCCATGAGGTACCATGTTGAACTTCTAGTGACCAGTATGAGAGAGTGAGAGTGATGACACCAAATTTAACACACCTGCTCCCCATTCACACCTGAGACCTTGTAACACTAATGAGTCACATGACACAGGGGAGGAAAAATGGCTAATTGGGCCCAATTTGGTAATTTTCACTTAGGGGTGTACTCACTTTTGTTGCCAGTGGTTTAGACACTAATGGCTGTGTGTTGAGTTATTTTGAGGGGAAAGCAAATTTACCCTGTTATATAAGCTGTACACTCACTATTTTACATTGTAGAAAAGTGTAATTTCTGCAGTGTTGTCCCATGAAAAGATATAAATAAAATACTTACAAAAATGTGAGGGGTGTACTCACTTTTGTGAGATACTATAATATATATATATATATATATATATATATATATATATATATATACACATACATACATACACATACAGTGTAGTCAGTGTAGACTATATATACAGTGCAGGCATTATAGTATGTATATTACAGTGCAGTCAGTGTACAGTATATAATACAGTGCATTGAAGTGGTTAAGGGAATCCCTTTGACAGAATCAAGAAAAAACGGCATGGGGTCCCCCCAAAAATCCATACCAGGCCCTTTGGGTCTGGTATAGATTTTAAGGGGAACCCCACGCCAAAATTTATAAAAAAGACAAACAGCGTGGGGTCCCCCCAAAATCCATATCAAGCCTTGGCATTGATTTTAAGGGGAACTCCATGCCAAAATTAAAAAAAAATATTGGCGTGGGGTCCCCCCAAAATCCATATCAGACATTTATCCGAGCAAGCAGCCTGGCAGGCCAGGAAAGGGGGGAGAGCAAGCGCCCCCCCCCTGAACCATACCAGGCTGCTTGCTCTCAACATGGGGAGGATGCTTTGGGGTCCCCCAAAGCACCTTGTCCCTGTGTTGATGGAGACAAGAGCCACTTCCTGACAACCCTGCCCATTGGTTGTCAGGGTCTGCGGGCGAGGGGCTTATCGGAAACTGGAAGCCTCCTTTAACAAGGGGGCCCCAGATCCCGGCCCCCCCATGTGAATGAGTATCGGGTACATTGTACCCCTACCCATTCACCAAAAAAAGGTGTCAAAAAGTAAAAACCACAAGAGACTGTTTGACAATTCCTTTATTTAAAATGAAAAAAGTGTCCATCCATCTTCAATCACGCCACCCGATGGACCTGAAAAATAGAAAAAAATAAAAAAGCTCCGCCTCGATGGGAGGCCCCTGGCGACTGCTGTCCCTTGGCTGTGACAGCTGTTACAGGTCGGGGCCACCTGATGATGTAACCGAGTGACCCGCCCCCTTCTTACATTATGTGATGTCATGTGACATCAGACGGGGCAGGGTCATCCGGTTACGTCAGCAGGTAGCCCCACCCTTGCCTATATAAGAGCTGTAGAGGGAAAAGACAGCAGTCTTCCCATGGAGGTGGAGTTTTCTATATTTTGGGTCCATTGGGCGGCGCGATTGATGATGGATGTACATCACAGAACACTTTTTTTTTAAATAAAGGAATTGTCAAAAACTGTCTATTGTGTTTTTAACTTTTTGACACTTTTTTTGGTGAATGGGTAGGGGTACAATTTACCCTGTACCCATTCACATGGGGGGGGGCTGGGATCTGGGGGTCCCTTTGTTAAAGGGGGCTTTCAGATTCCGATAAGCCCCCCCCTCGCAGACCCCGATAACCAATGGCCAGGGTTGTCGGAAGAGGCTCTTGTCCCCATCAACATGGGCACAAAGTGCATGCTCGGATAAGGGTCTGGTATGGATTTTGGGGGATTTTTAAAAAATGTTTGGCATGACGTTCCCCTTAAAATCCATTCCAGACCTGAAGGGCCTGGTATGGACTGGGGTGGGGCGCACACTGTTTTTTTCCTTGATTTTTTATCTATATTGCCGGGAGCCGATAATAGGTCACAGCCGCAAGCAAGTTTACTTTACATTTTTTCTTTAGAAATGTCATTTTGCTGCGGCACTGTTCTACACATCACACAGATTCGCCACTTTACAGGCAGACTAGGGAAACCCCCCAGGCAAGATATTTAAAGGCATATTTCATTTTTATTGTTTTTCCCTGCTCCTGAAAAAACGGTAATTTTAAAAACTTTTTTTTGCATTGATACATGTCCCCTAGGACAGTACTCGGGTCCCCATACATTTTTAATGGCAATAACTTGCATATAAACCTTTAAAATGAGCAAAATTAAAATGATTTTCATGTTCGTGTCCCATAGACTTTAATAGGGTTCCCATGTTCACTTTTTGCCTGTTCGCATGTTCTGGTGCGAACCGGAGGTGTTCGGCTCATCCCTACTCATAAGCATTAATTGGAAGAAACAGCGCACTAACACATGATTGCACATATGTCGCAGCTTACCAGCAGATGTGGCAATTGCATTGGTTTTCTTATTTTGGCTCTTTTTCCTTTATTTTTCACCTGGTGATCCTGCAAGGTATACAGTATATTTTCTGCCCTCACTTGCTGTACTGTATCTAATGAGGAGCAGAGTTGTCACTCTAAGACAAAAAGTGCGTTAGGAGTTTAGAACACCTCCCACTCTCCTATTCTTTATAATACAGGGGAGGTATGTGCAGCAGTCCAAATAGAGAGGGCAATGAACAATGCTAGCTGTTAGCAGTGGCAGAGAGAACAAAAAAGTATTAGCTCTGGTGGGTTTAACGGGTATTTTTTGCACTTATTGCACATATCTAACAAAATGCTTTCAGAGGTTTATTTAAAAAACCAAAAGGGATCAGATGAGAGAAGTTCCTTAAATTTACATAGACTTTAATTCTGTAAAAAAATGCAAAAGTCTTTGTTGTTGTCTGCCATTTATAACTTTAAATGTGCTTCAACTGTCCTATTTAGTATGCATGATTTTAATAGGATCCTAGATGAGGGTTGGAATCCAGGAAACTAACCAGGTGACAAATTGGACACAAATGTTGAGTTCCTGACTGATAATTTAGTTGAAATTTCATTGGCTGCAGTGTATATAGGGGTATTTGCAGATATACACACAAATTAGTGTATTATATCTGAAAATATACAGTATCTTACTTATTATAAGGCTACTATTATTTATTACTTTATTAACTCTGTTTTTGAAAAAATGTATCTGAGCAAACGTAATGAAGGTTGTTTTCAGCAATAAGAGTCATGCAATTTTGCATGCAAGGAGCTGAATTTTTCCCCTCCTGGGACCTCCTGCAGTGTGTAACTGGGAACTTGTATTCCCAGTTACAAAAACATTTTAGTGTGCACTAACGATTGAGCATTCCACCTATAGTTAAAAACATACTAGAACACTATTGGTGATAATTCAGTGTAATGCCCTGTACACACGATCGGACATTGATCGGACATTCTGACAACAAAATCCATGGATTTTTTTCGACGGATGTTGGCTCAAACTTGAAAACATGATGATCTACCATGAACAACTTCTAGGGCTAAAGTAGTTAAAAGGTTATGGCCTGTACACACAATCTGAATATCGTACGACAGATCGTACGACTTTTTTCACAAAATAGTTGCAAGTAGAAACTGAATATGTAACTAAAGTCATGAAAATTCTCATACGACAGAAAAAAAAAATCGGAAGTGATGTCATGTGTTGTAATGTATTTGTATTGTATTTTTGGATGACAACTATACTGACTAAATGAAAATCTTACAATCTGGTATCGTACGAGGAAAATTTCATGCTTGTCCGATTGAATAATATGGGATGAACTGTCGCGATCGTCTCTCGAAAGTAGTGTACACATGATCCGAAAATCGTACGATTCTTCCTCAGACGACAGTTTTCATATGATATTAGGATCGTGTGTACGGGCTATAAGTTTAGGAGATTTTAAAACTTACAATCATAATTTTGTTTTTCTATAATATTTACAGTGGTGCTACCTTAGACAGTTTTACTACATGACTCAGGCTATAATTCCCCAATGTGGAAAAAAGCAATTCCTTAGGGATGGCTAATTCTGTTACCTGCGTTTCCTCTGTCTCAGATATATTTAACACATTGCTTGGCAATTCTTACATCTGTGAATTGCTTCTAGCTTGTCAGCTGTCAGTACCGTGTGGCACACACACCTAAAGACTTAATGGATTCTTCTTGGTTAATGCAAGAAAATAGACTAACACCCAGAACTCTGACACCTCATTAATGACTAAGGAACATACACTTGCCAGATAGAGCTTACGTTTTTCAGTCTGACCAAATGACAGATATAATTTCTGAAGCAGATTGAGAAATTTTGAAGTTGCTTGAAAAATAGGAATTGAACAGTGTTGATTCACTTCATGTCAACTTCATGCTGATTGCAGTAGAACATGTGCACCCTCTACGTCTCTTATTTTCACCATCCTTTAACAAAGATTTGAGTCAGGTAAGAACTTTCATCCAAGGATCATACCTGTTCCTTTTTAATAATAAAATGAATTGGCTTTTAAGAGAATGTAAATGGCAGCTGGGTACTGTAAGCAGAAGTTCACCTTTCATGCATTTAGATCAGTATATATAATGGGCACTTAGCCTAATCAAGAATAAAGTTCAAATTTCCTGGATTTGTGGCTGTAACAAAATTCCTAGTAATTATATTTAATTCTGTTTGGTTTATTGGTTGAATGTGGTATCATGTTGGCTATACCATTATAGAAAACTATACAAGCTGTTATAGAAAATTGATATGTTTATCTCTTCGGTTAACTCATATTACTTGATTTCTACATACTGTGCTGACCAACACAGTATAGTGTTCTGATATTAGTAACAGACAATGTAGGTATCTTCAGAACAAATGAATAGTTAAATGAACACTGTCATGAAAGAAATATGGGACTGCTGTTTTGACTACTAGTTACCTGGCATTTGTTCTACCCTCTGGCTCAAATACAAACAAACTTGTAGATTCAAAAATCCTTAACATACTCATAACTCGGAAAAGAGGCAGCCTCCATATTTCTCTTTTAAACTTAATATAAGTGAAATGAATAAGCAACTGCTGCATAACACTTTGTATACTTTTTAAATAGGATTACCACTTTTATGGCAAAATGTGATGTCAGATTCAAGTTTAAAATAATACACAGCATGTACGTATATTCACTTACTATCCAATATCCATTAATTATCCATTAAGTATAATTTATGTAAATAATATCTAAATAGTTTTAAACAGCCAGTTGCTGGTTCTCTGTTTTGCAACTTGGGTAAATACAAGCATATGAGAAATATAGATATAAGTACTGGTAAGTAAAAAAAAAAGAGTATTTAATATAAATTAAACAATATTCAAAAACTAAAAAATCAACAAACACATCAAAATTGAATTGGTTGAATAAAAATATTGTAATAAATAGGAACGTTTGATAATGAGATGAGTGGTATACTCAGCAAGTAGCTGATTTTAGCAATTTTTTTTAAATATACTGTGGAACTTTTGTTATACAGTATATGACAAGTTAATTACCTTTTATAAATCTAAAAACTGCTTACCTCAGTGTGAAGCAAAACACAGTGTACTTTTACTGGATTACTAATCTCTAGTGCATTCTCTGGTATTTAGCCGCTTATTAATAGTTGATTCTATTATCTACTGTATGTCAAGATTTTGGCTTTAAACATAACTAGATCTAGGCCAGATTGGGCTTGTAAGAACTGAAGTATTCAGTTTGAACTTAATATTTTTTTTAAGCATACAAAAGCTTTCTATATTTTTTAAAAAAGCATTATTGAGTTTTTCATTATATTGTACAGATTAAAAAACAAAAACAAAAAAAAACAAGATATCCTGTTTTTTTACTTGTAGTTTCTGTAAATAATATACATTCTATGTATATTAGTGAATCGCCATTAGTGAAATCTTAGCCCGATAAAAGAAAAGCAGCAAGTTGTTTGTGTTTTAAATATAAGAAGCATTAATCGTATTTTTCCAGCGGCTTATATGTGATTTTCACATGCACTTGTTATATATTTATGCAGGTAGAGATGTTTTTTCACACACAGCATGTCTGGGTATGAGCTGATTTTAGTCTTTTATATACTTTGTCTTTTTTAAAGTATAACTACAAATAAAACTTTTTTTTTCATGTTTTGAATAGAGCTGAGAGGGATTTGAACACCTGTCAGGTGTTTTTGCTGTCTGTGTCCCTTTAAGGGAGATTCACCCTCTCTATTTTCCAGTTTACTGTTATCACCGATCATGAAAGAAAGTCCATAGTTTTGGGTTATAATATAATTAGAACAAGGATAGAGGGGAAATCTTCCAATGTTCATATTTGTTTTTGTGATCATTTTGCAAACAGGGATTCCCTCACTTTGGAAGAATTTTCTCTCACTTTCTGTTTTGGCTATGGAACAACGAGTGAAGCAAAATATCACCAATGAGATACAGGTGGGAAAAAAAAAAGACGACAGAGGATTATAACCCTCCCTTACTCTATCCAAAAGGGAAAAAAAATGTAAACAATTGTAAAAATTGTAGTTTAGAGGACTTCAAAAATGGTCATTAGTATTTGTAAGATATATACAAAAAGCAATAAACTATTTTTAAAGTATAAGCTATACTGTTTGCACATATACATTTACCAGTGGTAGGTATATTTGTAATTCAGATATGTCCGTATTAAATTTTATACCTTATAAGATTAGTGCAATACAGTGTTACATAAGTTAGAACAGTTGAGATGGAGAAGTGACTCATCTAAAGAGAATAATATTGGTATGAGCTTTAAGGAGGAGAAAAGGGTTGGACAGCAAGAATGCTCACCGTGAAGCGTTGATGGAAGGCCCCAGTTGTCACTGAGCCAAGACCAACCAACAAGTCAATAAAGATCAGGCCTCATCTGGATCATTCCTGTCAGATACCACCAGGGTTATGGCCATAATTTCACTCAAGATCTGTTCCCATTATACAATGTGAGAAGTACCAGATTTCTGATGGCAATCCAAGATGCTAGTAGGCTGCGTTAACATTGACATGAGAGCCACCTGAGGAGGAGCCGTAATATCAGAAATGCACATAAAAAATGCAAGTGAGCAGACAGCAAACACAAGAGATATGCAAATAGGTGCCCTACTCTTTAAAACATCTCCAACTACAGCTAGTGTTCAATGGATAAATGTGGATTAGCTCCAGAATCTGGTACCAGAGTGAGATATTCTTGCTTTTTTTTTCCTGAACATAGGAAGTCATGGACATTTTATGAATGAGACTAAAACATTTTCTCCAACTGTCACCTGAGTAGGTTCCACCCAGGTAGTGCTCCCAATAAGACACGCCCTAGTAAATGATCTAATGAAATGACACTGTTAAATGTTTTATGCAGAATTAAGTTAAAAAGTTACAAAAATAAATATTAACTATAACTTTATAAGTGCCCATCAGTGCAACCTCATCAGTGCTCATCAATGCAGCCTATCAGTGCCCATCAGTGCAGCATATCAGTGCAGCCTCATCAGTGCAGCTTATCAGTGCCCATCAGTGCCACTTTATCCTCATCAGTGCCCATCAGTGCAGCCTCATCAGTGGCCATTAGTGCCCATTAATGCAGCTTATCAGTGGCCATCAGTGTAGCCTCATCAGTGCCCATCAATGCAGCCTATCAGTGCCAATCAACACAGCCTTATCATTGCCCATCAATGCAGCCTCATCATTGCCCATCAATGCAGCCTCATCATTGCCCATCAGTGCAGCCTCATCAGTGCCCATCAATATAGCCTATCATTGTCCATCGGTACAGCCTCATCAGTGCCAATCAATGCAGCCTATCTGTACCAATCAACACAGCCTCATCAGTGCCCATCAACACAGCCTCATCAGTGGCCATCAGTGCCCATCAATGCAGCTTATCAGTGGCCATCAGTGCAGCCTCATCAGTGTCCATTAATGCAGCCTATCAGTGCCGATCAACACAGCCTTATCATTGCCCATCAATGCAGCCTCATCATTGCCCATCAGTGCAGCCTCATCAGTGCCCATCAATACAGCCTATCAGTGTCCATCAGTACAGCCTCATCAGTGCCAATCAATGCAGCATATCTGTACCAATCAACACAGCCTCATCAGTGCCCATCAACACAGCCTCATCAGTGCCCATCAACACAGCCTCATCAGTGTCCATCAGTGCAGCCCCATAAGTTCCCATCAATGCAGCCTATCAGTGTCCATCAGTGCAGCCTCATCAGTGCCCATCAATACAGCCTCACCAGTGCCAATCAATGCAGCCTATCAGTGTCCATAAGTGCCCATCAACGCAGCCTATCCATGCCCATCATCGCAGCCTCATCAGTGCCCATCAGTGCAGCTTTATTAGTGCCTAACAATGCAGCCTATCAGTGCCTATCAGTGCCCATGAGTGTAGCCTCATCAGTGCCCATTAATGCAGCCTCATCAGTGCCCATCAAAGTAGCCTATGATAGACATCACACTACTTCAATTTCCTGGCATTGGACAAGTGTGCTGTCTTTTATAGGAGCCAGTCCAGGAGGTGGGACTGTTTGACAGAGCGGAGTTCCCCTCTCTGTGTAATCCGGCTGGCTCTCCTCTTCCTCTCCTCTCCCTTCCCCACAGTTTCCTGGCCAATCGCTGGGAGGAGAATTGGCGCCTTTTCAACCCCGCCTGTTGGTGGCACCCCCCACCCCACCTCCAATGTGGCTCCACACTCGCCCTCAGCTAATTTTGGGGGCTGATATTAGTAATAGTATAAATAACATTGTAGAGAGGTATTTTGACAAACAAGAATCTGCCATTGCCACCACCAAATTTGGAAAACTATGAAAATCCCTGATATTTAGAATTAGGGTTAGGGCAATGGACAGGGGACGGGGGGTAGTATTGTTTTGAAAAGTAAGGGGGGCTTACTTTGTCTTAATGAAGTGAGTCTCTTTGTAAAAGTAATAAATTGGCTTTATTTTTTTTTTGTACAATATACAGAACTTTAGGCTTTTCTTAAGTGTATTCAGATCATTTACATTAAGTAAAAGGGTTTTGAGTAACTCTTGCAACAAATAAAACACCAGGTGGGGTACCGTAGGATCGGGAGTGCTGGGCCTATGCGTTGGCCAGCACTGATAGGTATGCCAACTTTAGGAGGCACCTGTCCTGTCAATTCCTGAACACAAAGGATTATGAAGACACAAAGTGGGGAAGATACCCCAAAGAGTTCAAAAGGGAGGAGGGGAATAGGGCTTTATTATATATCAAAATTGGACAGATACAGTACTGCGTACTGCGCAATACAGGTTAAAACATAGGACAATGTTGCTGTAAAAAGCACACACCCGGGTTCACATGCAGTCTACAATCGTGAATTATAATGAAGTGCAGGCAATACTGTAAATAGATATAGATAAGTGTGTGGGGGGTGCAGTTCTAGTGAGATGGCATGAAATCTAAGTGTTGTTAGCCTAGATATGGCTGTACAGATACACTGTGGATGTCTGCTCTCAAATAGATATCTGAGATCCACCCCTCAAATTTGCTTATCATGCAGCATTGGTCAGTGTTGGGGGTCAGGTTGCAATGACACAACAGGAAACCTTAGTTAGCCTAGATTCTGGCTAGTACATACACACACTGTGGACGTCTGTCCTCACAGATAAGTCTGAGATCCCTAGGGAGTCTTAATGGCATAGACTACAGGCAGATACAGAAACAAACAAACATTCATTTACATTGTAATTTTCTCACTTTCAGAGAAGGGAGAATTGTCCAAAAGGCAAAACTTTTAAATAATCAGCGCTATCATATTGTTCCGAAGAGTATGTGTTCCCTTGTAGGAAGATCGCACAGAAAGTGCAGTGTGTGGATAGTTTGTTGGTAACTATTTACAGCAGGGTTTCGCAGGGTGAGTACAGTGAGAGAGATCTGGCGGTTCACTGGGGGTGACTGTGAGCCTCTAAATGTTAGGAGATAGGTGGAAGCAAAAAGAGCTGTGATGTGGATCACACTCATCTGCCGTGTTTCTATTCAGCCTCTGGTCCCCGATCGGGACAATATAGTTGACAGTGTTATAGGGCGTACACACGGTCGGACTTTGTTCGGACATTCCGACAACAAAATCCTAGGATTTTTTCAGACGGATGTTGGCTCAAACTTGTTTTGTCTACACACGGTCGCACAAAGTTGTCGGAAAATCCGTTCGTTCTAAACGCGGTGACGCAAAACACGTACGTCGGGACTATAAACAGGGCAGTGGCTAATAGCTTTCATCTCTTTATTTATTCTGAGCATGCGTGGCACTTTGTCCGTCGGATTTGTGTACACACGATCGGAATTTCCGACAACGGATTTTGTTGTCGGAAAATTTTATCTCCTGCTCTCCAACTTTGTGTGTCGGAAAATCCGATGGAAAATGTCTGATGGAGCCCACACACGGTCGGAATTTCCGACAACACGCTCCGATCGGACATTTTCCATCGGAAAATCCGACCGTGTGTACGGGGCATTACTCACAGTTAAGAATTGATGCTGAATGCCAGGTGGCCGTGGCTTTTCCGGTGGAGATTCTCCTGTTGTGCGGCTGCTGACAGTGTTTTCCTCCTGGCTCTGTGTAGGTCAGTGGGTGCCATGGGTCCAAGGCTTTTCCCGAGCCTCTGGAGCTTTCGGCAAATGTTCCTCCCAGCAGACGGAGCTGAAAACTCACAGGGGAGTAATGGTAGTCTGTGCGCCTCGAGCGCACTGTTGGGATCCTCAGTTGCTCAGTACTGGACTTTGAGTCCTAGGGGCTTGTCCACTGGTAAATCAGGATGAAGCAAATGCACCGACTAGTTTTGTCCACTAGGTGGCGTGGATTTCTTCAAGGTTCAAGGTCTATATGTATTTACAGTATTGTAAATTGCACTTCATTATAATTCACAATTGTGATCTGCATGTGAACCCGGGTGTGTGCGTTTTACGGCAACGTTGTCCTATGTTTTAACCTGTATTGCGCAGTCCGCATTACTGTATCTGTTCAATTTTGATATTTAATAAAGTTCATAATTATAGGTAAGACCGCTGTTCACCTTATTCCCTTCCTCCCTTTTGAACTCCTCAGGGTATTTTTCCCACTTTATGTCTTTTGAGTAACTGTTTTTAAATCAAAAGGAAACTGGGATGAAAAGGATAGGATAAGGAAGGTGGAAGTGGGGGAGGTATAAGACACGGCAACCCTGAAATGGGGAAAAACGGGGTTAGCTATAAACAGTATCTCACAAGAGTGAGTACACCCCTCACATTTTTGAAAATATTTTATTCTATCTTCTCATGTGACAACACTGAAGAAATGACACTTTGCTACAATGTAAAGTAGTGAGTGTACAGCTTGTATAACAGTGTAAATTTGCTGTCCCCTCAAAATAACTCAACACACAGCCATTAATGTCTAAACTGCTGGCAACAAAAGTGAGTACACCCCTAAGTGAAAATGTCCAAATTGGGTCCAATTAGCCATTTTACCTCCCTGGTGTCATGTGACTCGTTAGTGTTACAGGGTCTCAGGTGTGCATGGGGAGCAGGTGTGTTAAATTTGGTGTTATCACTCTCACTCTGTCATACTGGTCACTGGAAATTCAACATGGCACCTCATGGCAAAGAATTCTCTGAGGATGTGAAAAAAAGAATTGTTTCTCTGCATAAAGATGGCCTAAGCTATAGGAAGATTGCCAAGACCCTGAAACTGAGCTGTAGCATGGTGGCCAAGACCATACAGCGGTTTAACAGGACAGGTTCCACTCAGAACAGGCCTCGCTATGGTCCACCAAAGAAGTTGAGTGCACGTGCTCAGCATGATATCCAGAGGTTGTCTTTGGGAAATAGACATACGAGTGCTGCCATCATTGCTGCAGAGGTTGAAGGAGTGGGGGTTCAGCTTGTCAGTGCTCAGACCATATGCCGCACACTGCATCAAATTGGTCTGCATGGCTGTCATCTCAGAAGGTAGCCTCTTCTACAGATGATGCCCAAGAAAGCCCGCAAATGTTTGTTGAAGACAAGCAGACTAAGGACATGGATTACCGGAACCATGTCCTGTGGTCTAATGAGACCAAGATAAACTTATTTGGTTCAGATAATGTCAAGAGTGTGTGGCGGCAACCAGGTGAGGAGTACAAAGTATGTCTTGCCTACAGTCAAGCATGGTGGTGGGAGAGTCATTGCCTGGGGCTGCATGAGTGCTCCTGGCACTGGGGAGCTACGGTTCATTGAGGGAACTATGAATGCCAACATGTACTGTGACATACTGAAGCAGAGCATGATTCCCTCCCTTCGGAGACTGGGCCGCAGGGCAGTATTACCACTTGATAATGACCCCAAACACACCTCCAAGACAACCACTGCCTTGCTAAAGAAGCTGAGGGTAAAGGTGATGGACTGGCCAAGCATGTCTCCAGACCTAAACCCTATTGAGGATCTGTGGGGCATCCTCAAACAGAAGGCGGAGGGGCACAAGGTTTCTAACATCCACCAGGTCTGTGATGTCGTCATGGAGGAGGTGAAGAGGACTCCAGTGGCAACCTGTGAAGCTCTGGTGAACTCCATGCCCAAGAGGGTTAAGGCAGTGCTGAAAAATAATGGTGGCCAGACAAAATATTGACACTTTGGGCCCAGTTTTAACATTTTCACTTAGGGGTGTACTCACTTTTGTTGCCAGCGGTTTAGGCATTAAAGGCTGTGTGTTGAGTTATTTTGAGGGGACAGCAAATTTACACTGTTACAAGCTGTACATTCACTACTTTTCATTGTACCAAAGTGTCATTTCTCCATTGTTGTCAAATGAAAAGATAGAATAAATTATTTACAAAATGTGAGGGGTGTACTCACTTTTGTGAGACACTGTATGCAAAGACTAGGCATTTAAGGGCTTACGTAAAAAAAACACTTACGTGGAGGGTCTGTAGAGCAGGAATTCTAGGAGGAAAATAGTGGCCTATTTCCAGCTATCAGATCTCTAATAAGAAGAACATGTATACAAGCAAAATAAAATGAACAGAAGAAAATCTAGTCAACCACCAGCACACATGCCAGCACCCAGAATATTCAACCACCCATGTGGAAGCAGGGTGTTGAAAGGAGAAAGAGTGCAGACATTGATTAATTTAGAAGTGCAGACATTGTTATGAACATCAAATCATGTAAATAAAATAAGTAAAGAACATAATAATGTCAATGGTGCAACTGAATGCAAAATCCCACCACCTTGCTGGAAAACTAAGAAAACTGTAAATCAGCATTACAAAGCACGGGCTGGATAATGGTAGGTTCTGTAGCCTAAATTAAGAGCGAGAAAACTAGAGTGACAACACTGCTCCACTTCTGGGTAGTCCAGTGAGTGAGCGCTGTCCCCCTAGTACAGGATCTGTGCTCCTGACAGGACCACCAGGTGAAAAAAAAAAAAAAGCTTGGAAGAAAAAGGAAATTAATGCAGCCACTTAATTTACATTTTTGTTTTTGGGGTTTAGATACACTTAAACCACAAGGGCCCTTTCATACTTGCACAGTTCTTTGCACAGTACCATGCATTGCATTAGGGCAGCCCATTTCATACATTATCGTGTGTTGCATCTACTGTGCCATAGAGCAATGCAAAAGCTTGAATGAAGAGATCTTTAATCTTAGGAGATTTCTTTGGCAATATGAACTACAATATGCATCTGGCATACAGCTACAGGAGAAGTGTAGCCAAAGCTATTTTGTCTGTACTTTTCCTTGGGATCACAGGCGTGCAGCTCGTTCTACACTCCTGTGACCTGTTTTCAGCCGACAGCAGGCCAAAGTCCACCATCGGTTGACATCACTCAGCTGGTCCCGGCTCAGGAAAGATCCCGACTTTACAGTCAGAATCCACCCAGAGGCCGGAGTTAACCACTCCCGCCCCCTCCACAGCCCAGCGCTTCAGTGAGTGCTAGAGGGGCAAAGCAGAGATCTGGTGACTAACAGCTCACAGAAGATCTGAGTGATCAGCAGTCTTTGATCACTCAGTTCTCAGTCTTAGAAATGGCAGGGGACAGATACAGCATCGGATCTATGCTGCATGCACCTAGATGAGGATAAATATTTATTTTTTTAACAACCCAAATGTCACTTTTAAGCCGGCTATACACTTTATAAACATTTATTCAATTTTCCAGTCATTATTGAGGTCAAATCAAAGTTTGTTTTCAACCACAGCAATGATAAATAATTCAAAGGAGCAAGATGGAAATGTTTTCTCAAATGAACACATTTCTAACAGTGTATGTAGTTTTTATTCGAGAAACTACATTCATTCCACAGTTGATTTTTAAAAGTAGACAAACAGAATTTGAAAGTATTTTCAAATGACATTCATCAAGTCATTGAATGTACAAAGAGAGTATTATAAATAATTATACGAATATTTATATGAACGTTATTTTGAAAAACTTACTAGTATATAGCCAGCTATACTGGTAACTTTTGTTGCCATTTTAAACTTGTACCCATGTATTATGTAGCTTAAAGGACATGGATAGATTTTCATCACTGGAGCCTATACGCACCCAACCTTTGTGGACAGGTCTAGATTTCCATCATTGGAGCCTGTAAGAACACAACTTTTGGGAGCAGGTCTGGATTTCTATCACTGAAGCATGTAAGCACACAGCCCTTGGAGGACAGGTGGGATTTCCATTAACAGAGCCTGCAGGCACATAACCTTTTTTGGGCAGGTCTGGATTTTCATCACTGGAGCTTGTAAGCATACAACCTTTGGGAGCAGGTCTGGATTACCATCAATGGAATCTGTAGGCACACAAACTCTGAAAGGCAGTCAAGAATTTCCTTAAATGGAGCCTGTATTATACAACCTTTGGGAAACAGGTCTCGTTTGCCATCACTGGAGCCTGTAAGCACACAACCTTTAGGGGAAAGGTCTGGATTTCAATCAGTGGAGCCTGTAAGCACACAGCCTTTGGTGTTGATAGCAGCACCTCTATGCAAGTATCACCTTTTTATATAGAATTTTTTTAAAGGTATAACTACTGAATATGAATCGGAAGATGTATTAAAAATATTTCTTTTTTCACATTGTCCTATCAACACGTGGTCATCTCAAACACCCAGCCATGCACATCAAAGGTAAAAAGAAACAGTAACTTACTTGATTTTAGGGCGTGTGCTCAAAAGAACTGAGAGTCAAACTGACTGTATTAGGAAGTAGTACTGTGTCGGTTAAACCATGTTTGAGCTCATGTAGATGGAACATGTTATCCTGAATTTGAAATGCACATCATATGCAGGTTAGTAGATTGCCTTTGACTTTAATGAAGTAATATAGATGACAGTTCAGAGGCTGCTTTTGACCTACTTCATGTTGTGTATCTTTAAACAGCATGTTCTATTGGCAGGTAAAACAGGTCAAATTGAATAGAAAAGGCTGCGTTTGACAAAACCGCCCATCTATATGAGTCCTTATAATGGCTGGATAAGGATAATGGTGCTTTATTCGTATTTACAGTCATGGATACGCAACACTAGTTCATGATGAAGTTATTTGAGTAACTTTTGCATAAAAATACTGACACACTACCTAAAGGTCAACTGGTATTTCAGTTTCGGATAGGCACCAAATGTTTAAATCATCTGCTGCCATCTAAAATAAACCAAAATCTCTCAATGTAATTTTTTGAAGGTGTCATGTCCCTTATACCAAAAATTCTTAGTTATCTGTTATCTTATGTTGCGAAGCATCCTGACCTATTCTCTTTGTATGAGAAAGTGAAAAGTCAGAAAATGTGGTAGCTGGGGACAGCTAACACATCAGGAGAAAGTTATTGTAGTTTTAAACTCAAACACTATTTAACACTGGTATGTAGTAAAAATATAGTAAATGTGTTTTTGATTGCATAAGTATAAATACCAGCTTTTTCCTTTAGGTATTCTAACACAGGGGTATTGTTGTCTATGGGACAATAGGCACAGCTGCCTAAAGATCAGTAATGCAACTATATAATAAAAAGAAAATTTTACATCGAGTGCAGTAATTTACGTGCGTATATGTGTATACACAAATAAATACGAGTGTACAGGTGTAAATTGCAACACTGGCTGCTAGAAGAGGAAGAATTTTACGAATGCACATTTGTGTACCTGTGTATACACAAGTTCTTTATAGAACATAACGTGTTTTTTTTTTTATTTAGGGTCTTTCTGATAGCAAGATCTTGCATGTAAAACATAAGTAAATTATTACATCCATGCTCAAGAGGAACAAGTCAACTTTCCTGTATCAACACGTGCTAACAAGGGGCATATTTACAGAAGTAGAGAGCAAAGAGATGACTTCATCAGTCTGCTAGTGTTTCACTGTCCAATTACAAGTTGGGGCAGGGAGGTGACCTAGATTTGTTTCTTAACCACCTGTGCACTGCCCATCGTACATTTACTGCAGCAGGGCAGCCACTCTGCGCCAGATCATGTACCCAGTACGTGATCTGACACTTCCGGGTCTGGGGCACACATGCACCGCCGATGACCATACACAGTGGGAGCCCAACGGCGAGTACCGCCGACCCCTATGTAAACAAGGCAGATTGTCGTTCTGTCAGAAGGGAAGCTATTGATCCTGTGTTTCTGCAAAGCAGGAACATGGATATTTGCAGTCAAAGCACAGTGAGTAAGCACAGGCTAGGCACACAGTTAACCCCTTTCCAGCTAGTGTCATTAGTACAGTGACAGCGCATATTTTTTGGCATTGATCACTGTATTAGTGTCACTAGTCCCCAAAAAAGTGTCAAAAGTAGGGATGAGCCGAACAACTCCTCGGTTTGATTCGCACCAGAACTTGCGAACGGGCAAAAAATTTGTACGAACACGCGAACATCGTTAAAGTGTATGGGACACGAACATGAAAAATCAAAAGTGCTAATTTTAAAGGCTTGCAAGTTATTGCCATAAAAAGTGTTTGAGGACCCGAGTCCTGCCCCAGGGGACATGTATCAATGCAAACAAAAGTTTGAAAAACGGCTGTTTTTTTCCGGACCAGTGATTTTAATAATGCTTAAAGTGATACAATAAAAATGAAATATTCTTTTAACTATCGTGCCTGGGGGGGGGGGTGTCCTTAGTATGCCTGTAAAGTAGCACATTTTACCCATGTTTATAACAATACCACAGCAAAATGAAGGAAAAAAAGTCATTTAACACTACTCGCGGCTGTAATGTATTGTCGGGTCCTGGCAATATAGATGTAAACCTTTGAAAAAAACAGCATGGGTCCCCCCCCCAGTCCATTACCAGGGCCTTTGGGTCTGGTATGGATATTAAAGGAAACCCCACACCCAAATTTTAAAAAAAAATTGCGTGGGGGTCCCCCCAAAATCCATACCAGGCCCTTCATGTCTGGTATGGTAATTAAGGGGAACGATGCGCCAAAATGTAAAAAAAAACTTACGTTCAACTCGAACATCGGGCTCATCCCTAGTCAAAAGTGTCAGTTAGGTGTCAGATTTGTCCATTGCAATATTGCAGTCCTGCTATAAGTCACTGATCGCCGCCATTACTAGTAAAAAAATAAAATAAATACAAATAAATAAATAAAAATAACCCATAGTTTGTAGACGCTATAACTTTTGCCAAACCAATCCATATACACTTATTGGGATTTTTTTTTACCAAAAACATTTAGCAGGTCTAAATTGATGATGAAATTTTTTTATTGGATGTGTTTTATAGCAGAAAGTAAAAAATATTGTTTTAAAAAAAAAAAAAATTGTTTATAGCGCAAAAAAAAAACAAACCGCAAAGGTGATAAAATACCACCAAAATAAAGCTCTATCTGTGGGGAAAAAAAGACATCAATTTTATTTGGGTACAGTGTCGCACAACCCCGCAATTGTCAGTTAAAGTAACACAGTGCCTTATCGCAAAAAATGTCCTGGTCATGAAGGGGGGTAAATCTTCCATGGGGTCAAGTGGTTAAAGCTGAACCCCAGTCCTTCCTTTCATCATGCAAAGTCTTATAGGCTCCTCTCCTGTACTGAAATAGCTTACTCTGATTTTTCTGTACACTGCAAGCTTCTCTCAGTGTTCATTCGAAGTTACAGAAAAAAAGCATTTCCTGGATGGTTCAACACCCAGCTTCATCTAGCTATTTCTCCCCTAGCCTTACTGTCCCTGGTTTACCCCTTTCATTCATTGGATTTCTATTCTTTCAATCATGTAGATTAAACATCACATGTGGGCATTACCACAGCTTCTTGTTTTTATGCACAGCACTCTGCTGGCCCTACCCACCAGCCATAGTCTGCCTGATTTGAATAAAGAAACACACCAGCAGGGCACAAAAGTACAGTCACCTGCCTGAGTGTATTGTGTGGTAGAGCTGTGTAAATTTCAGGTCAGGATGGACAGAAATACAAATCTTGAAAGTAAAGTTTTGTTCAGTTTAGAGAACTGAAATATGTCAGACAGCTCCAGACGAGGGCACTTGGCAGACTGGTCTGCAATGTGATGCTATTTCTAATGCCTTTTTTTTTTTTCCTTTAAAATATGAGTCAAAGTCCACTCACTATTCTGATATATTTTATTCTAGGACATATTTTAATTAAAGCTGCTATCTAGTCACGGCTTTTGATGTCTTTATTTAATGTCCACATCATCATTATATTTTTTTTAGCACTGTATATAGGATTGCTGAATCTTGCAATGCAAGTGTGAGTGATGTTAATAACAAATATCTCTAAGGGTAATGCTCCAGTACACCCTAGGGGCTGCGTGTTGACATAAAGTCAAAATGTCATTAGAAAGTTAATCAAGCACTGTGGACATGACAGCATGATCTATAATTTAAATAATGGCTGAGGTAGGCACCACAGCAAGCATTTATGCAGTATTCATTATAAACTATTATTAAAAAGACCTTAGTGAAGATGTGGAGTTTGGTTGTACTCACTAATGCCAAATATGGATACATATTAGTAGTGAAGTGAATGTGCAGGAAACATCTAAACCTTTCCCTGCTCTGCTTCTGCATGAGCTAGGCTGTAAGTTAGCAGGAAGTCATGAAGAAGATGGGCACGGATACATAACTTTTGAGGCTATCTTACTGGAGAGGTCTGCATAGTAGCTGTGAGTACACTAATAATCTACAAATACCATACTTATGAATTATGTCATTTCCATAGCTCCATGTTTTAATAAATCTTCTGCCTTTAAATTAGATTTATTTTCTTCTATAAAGCTGAACTCCAGCCTTCCCTTCCATCTTGTATAGTTATTCAGGCTCCTGTCCTTTAATAGCTTATTCTGATTTCACTGCTTACTGTGAGCTACATACAGCCTAGGTTCACATTGATGCGGGATTGAAATCATGTGAGTTCAGCTGAACTCGCATGATTTCATACCCGCATGTCAGTCTGACTTCGGGGGCGATTTCAGAGACATCTGTGTGGTTTCCCGCACAGATGTCTATTGAAATTGCACCCGAAGTCACCAAAAATAGTACAGAAACTAATTTTGGGAATCGATGCGGCGCCGAAAAGTTGGCGTCACACCGATTTGGCCGGTGCCATTGTCTGCAATAGCCAACGGTTTGGCATGCAATTTGGGATGTCAAATCGCATCAATTTGAACCTAGGCACAGTGTGCACGAAAAGCTGCAGCTGAAGTCAGGTAAGGTCCACCCATGCTTATATTTCCTTGCAGGAGGGCATCCATCATCATCTAACACTTTTCTCCTTGGAGCACCCTATAGCTCAGCATCACTTGTGGTTGTTACCTAGGGGGATCAGCATGCAAATGCAGTCTGCCTAGGAACTTCCACTTCTTCAGACTGACACCCACCCATCAAGGCATTTTGATATTTGCATAATTCCTCCCAAGAACAAACCCACCGCTTTCATCAAGGCTGAGGACTTTTGAAAGGAGTACTGTAGCTGGGTGCTGTGATGTTGTCAGGAAACTATGTACAGCACTCTGCTGAATCCTCCAGTCAACCATGATACAACTGCATTGCATAGAGAAGTGAAGAAATCCAGTGATGGTGTCATTGGGTCTTAAATAAGGTATGCAATGAAAACAGAAAGGTTTTTTATTAAAAAAAAAACAAAAAAAACATTATTATGCTTTATGAGGGGAGATAGGAAAAACTGGTGAAAGCAAACTAAAAGCAGATTAAACTTCAGCTTTAATGTATGAGGATTTAATATGTGCTTGTATTATCTCACGGGACAATTCAATTTCTGTTTTATATTTGATTTATTTTTTTTTTTATAAAAGAAAAATAGTTTTAATCCTATTATTTTTAGTCCAGAGTACAAAGTTCAACATAATGAACACTCAGAAACAAGAATTGAAACACCTTTCCCCTGGAGTCATTAAATTCAAGCCTGACTGAATCCTGACCTTTTTTTATATGCTTTAGGTTCCTTATAATGTAACATAAAAAAAAGTATGAAAGTCAGTGTTGCTACTATTACAAGACTTTTACAATGCACATTACAAAGTTTTATTCTTAGTTGGATATTTAATTAAAAGCTTTACGTTATCCATTAGTGTATCCAGGCAGTCATTTATTGGCTATAATCTATTATCTAAGTAACTGTATTAGTTCTTATACTTTATTGTTTGTGGAATAAATGGGAAACCTGACCTTATTTTATATAGCGGTCACAGTTAAAATAGGAAATGTTAAATAATACATATTGTGGGATTTAATGTGATATCAAAATGGATTTCCAATGTCCAGGCAGCAGCTTGATTGTATCTATTGTGTTCTGTCCATATTAGATGCAACTATACCAGTTTTAGGTCCTCATTTGTTACTTTTGCTATCCATAAGGATAATGGCTCAACTCACAAATCTTTAACACAAGGATAAAGATTAAATTGGCCATGTGATTGTAATTTTCAGATCATATTGGCCTCAGTTAAAAATAATTGTCAACTTTGAAAATAGGCATCCTTATGCTGGAATGTAAACTTTGTGAATAAAGTCAAATTATATTTTTTCACTTTGTATAATTTAATTAGAGTATTCTTGCAAATAAAAGCAAAAACACACACCTACACAACATTGCATAAGAACCAGCGCTTCTTCAAAAGTAAGCCACTGTTTCATTTTATGATAAATGCCACTGGATGTTTTAGTATGTGAAGTGCTACTGCAGGCAGTATAAAACACCTTGGGTCTTTCAAAAAGATTACCTAATGTGCGTGCTGTAATTATCTTCTGTTCTAGCACATATGTGCAAATTCCCATTAACAAATATAAATAGGATGTTTTGATATTGCATTTTAAAGCGGAGTTTCACTAAAAAAAAAAAAATTAGATGTCAGCAGCTGCAAATACTGCAGCTGCTGACTTTTAAAATAAGGACACTTACCTGTCCCGGGGTCCAGCGATGTCGGCACCCGAGACCGAGCCGTCTCTCGATCCTCGGGTGCTGCCGCCGCCATTCTCACTGAGGGAATTGGGAAGTGAAGCGTTGAGGCTTCACTGCCCGGTTCCCTACTGCGCATGCGCGAGTCGCGCTGCGCATGCGCAAGTCGCGCTGCGCGTCTACACTGGTCCCCATTGTGTTGTGGGAACTGTGTATTTCCCACAACACAACGGGGGTGGGCGGGGAGTCTGCGGCTAGCTGCGGCTAGCTATGGCTAGCTATACCCGGAAGTGGGTGCAGATACCTGTATTATACAGGTATCTGCACCCCCCTCCCCCCTGAAAGGTGCCAATTGTGACACTGGAGGGGGGGAGGAATCCGATGAGCGGAAGTTCCACTTTAGGGTGGAACTCCGCTTTAAGTAAAGGTTAATCAATCATTTTTTGGAGGATAACCAGGACCCTGGGGTACCTGTACCCCCCTTAGCATTGTCCAGTATTCTAGCAGGAATGTCTTCCACTGGTGATATTCAGACAGAAAAGCACAGAAGAGAAACTTGGTTAGACATAGTCATTTATCCTGTGTTCATTCAGATACTACTTTAATGTGTTCTTAAAGTTACAGATGCACCTTATTTATTATAGCAGAGGCCACTGATTGACAGCATAATAACATATCTAATTGCCTTCTACTTACTATACATTTGATTTCACTTCAAATGTTTATGTACACCGGTCATTTTTCAGGTTTCATTGCTGTAAGTGTTTGACTGAAAATTACTTGATCATGCAATACTATATCCCAACATTTTTATATTTTTTTAAAGACAATTATAGCTTTCTTTTGGCATATTATTATTGAACAGGTCTTACACAGTGGGAAAAGGCAATGAGGGGGTTAATGTACAGGTCACATTCAGTGGTAGGTTGTAGATAAGGAGATTAACATGCAAGATTTGGGAGGTGAAGGTGTTGATACACAAGGCAGAGATGGGATGGAAATGACACACACTCAGAGGAGAGGAGGGAGGAGTGAAAGGCTTAAAAATATTAATTCCACAATTACAATAATTTAACCAACCGCCTTGAAGCTGCTGACTCCTCACTTCTCAAATGTAAAACAAATGTGTTGACAGTGATGAGCACTGCAATTGTCCATCACAACCATCACAAGGAACAGAGCCACACTGATTGGCTCTGTACATTGTGACTATGATCTGAGCCGCCCAATGACAGCTCAGATAACAGCCATTGATATGCATGCTGTTTGTCCAAGTATAATTTCTGAAGCACTGTTTAAAAATAGCACTCAGAAATCCACCTGTTAATAATATTCACTAGATTACCATACAATGATTATTGCTTGGCAATTTAATTTATCTCATTGTAGAGGCCAATTTATCTTTTGTTTCATTGCTCACTAAAATAATTGCTATGTGCTTAGAAAATAGGTTTTCATAACTGGCCTATTCACACTTTTGAGGCAGCAAAAAATGAAAATGTATGTCAAGTAAAACTCCCATTCTTTCCTATGTGGCTGGATCAAATCTATATCCAGCAGTTTAGTGTGGAGGGCAAAAGAAACCATGGCCCATTCAAACCTGCACTTATGTGTTTCCAATGTGTGCTACATGCAACAACAACAGTCTTAAGACCAGTGTACATTGGCTTTTGGGATCATATAAGGTCAGTTTAAGATCAGTTTGTGCTTTGCTTTAATTATTTCCTTCTATTTATAAAGTCATTATGATTTAATGATGAACACATTTGTCACAATTAGGAAGATAGTTCCACATCCTTACTGCCCTGACAGTGAAAAACCCCCTACACAGCTTATAGTGGATGTAAACCCAATGTCATCCTTTCTAAACTACTGCCATAGGGGTTATCTATAAGGATATACATGCCTCCTGCATGTATCTTTACCTGTCAAATGTCTCCCCTCTGTCTGTTATGAGACCCGAAAAACTGCAGATTCTGTGGGTGGGTCTGTTGTCTGGAGCTCGGTGGGTGGAGTCGTGACGTCAGTAGACTCCCCGCCCACCTCTACACTCCCCTTGTCAATATGCATTTTCTCCTGTGTATTTCTAACACTGAACTTCTGCTATGATCTCTAACATCCAGTGAAAAGACAGGAAAGTAACCACATGACTTCAGCATGCCAAATCATGCTGAGGTGTGGAACAGCCAATCCTTGCAGAGCTGCTGAAGAAAGGAGTGGGGGAGGGAATTAAAAAATAATGCCTGTGTCTTAGGCTAATGCACGAGATATGTAAATCACCTGTCACTCACAGCAAGGGGGAGGATTTGACAAAGTTTTTCTCAGTTTGTCAAGATTTTGCTCACTGAACAATAAAAGAGGATTGCTCAGAGATGGATTAACTCTGTGTGGCAAGACTAGGCTCAAATGATAGCAAATCTTATACTCTACAGTATGATATAAAAAAAAAAACAATTACATTTTTTCGGGTTTACATCTACTTTAAGGTTAAACCACTTTTCTTCAAATCTCATTGTGTGATCCTGTGTCCTCTTACACTCCCTGAGACTGAATAGTTTCCTATCTACACAGGGATTACCATTGAGATATTTGTATATAGCGATCATATCTCCTCTCAAGCATCTCTTCTCCAGGGAGAATACATTTAGCGCTTGTAGTTCCTCATATTTGAGGTCCTCCAGTCCCCATATTAATTTTGTTGCCCTTCTCTGGACTCTCTCCAGCCCCAGCACATCCTTTCTGGGGATTGGTGACCAAAACTGGATGGAATACTCCAGATTTCCCTGAACCAGAGTTTTTTTAAAGTGGTAAAATTATTGTTTTATCTCTGGAGTAAATCCCTTTTTTAATGCATGCTAATATTCTGCTGGCTTTGCTTGCTGTAGCTTGACAATGCATGCTATTGCTAAGTCTGTCATCTACAGTTGCATTGGTAAGTCAAAAGCAAGAGCTCTGTAAGTCTACAGCATGAAAATTCAGCCAAAGTGACCCCTGTGGTGGGAGGACTATTGCACAACATAACTGAACCAGAACTTGCAGCAGACTTGCAGAATGTTTGCAAAGTTGATCTGAAGTCATGCGATTCGGACTTACTGCAATTGTTCAAAAAACTTGTGAAGCCTTGCAAGTCTAGTAATAGCTTTGCAAGTCATTTTCAAACTTGCAGCACGATTTCTTGCTATCTGGGACTGTACCATGCGTTCCAGTCCAGTGGTCTATTGGTACAGACTAGGCATGTTAGCTTCTGTTTGCACATTTTGTAAAATTCTCTGACAGTGTCTTACATCACATATGTCCTTGCAAATTTCTCCGCTTCTTCAGGACATTTAGTGAAGCTGTTCTCATGTATAGAAAGACACTAATCTCTGAATAAATTAATAAACATTAACATTAGCCAATGTATAATAAATCTGTAAAAAAAAAAGGATAAAACATTAACCAACATATAACGCTACCTGGGCTTGATTGGGAAAAACAAACCCCATACTATATAACACCCACCTGATCCTTATAACCTTATAAGGATCAGGTGGGTGGGTGTGGGTTTTTTTTTCTTTAATCAAGCCCGGATAGCAATATATGTTGGTTAATTTTTATTAATTTATTTACAGATAAAATATTGTCTTTCTATGCATAAAAACAGCTTTACTAAATGTCCTGAAGAAGCATAGAAATTTGTGAAACGCGTAAACAGAAGGTTACATTTATAGTCTGTACCAATAGACCCAAGTCTTTTGGGATTACAATTAAACATTGAATTTCATGTTGTTTATTGTATTGTTATGAAATTTGGTGATATAACATTGTTTATATAAGACTGGTGAGATCTATTCTATTTTTGAATTTGTTTGATCCTTGACCTACCATATTGTTAACACTGACACCCTCTTCAGATCACAAGTGCAATGTGTTTTGAATGTGGTGTGGGAAACACGCACAGAATGCGGGTCTCCCGCACCGCATCTTGGTGTGAACTAAAGTGCACTAAATCCACCCTGAACCGAATCCAGGTATGTTTGGCTCACCACTATTAAAAAGCAGATGATTTAGAGAGGTTAAGAAGAATCAACAGTGTCAAAGGTTGAATAATGGTTAAGAAACATAAAAAAAAGGAGGTGCATTTTGGATTTTACTCTCAAGTGACTATATGCAACTTGTAATGGCATGTTTTGTGCAAGGATTTAGGAAGACCCACATTGAGTATATTAGAACTGGAAACTCTAATTTCAGATTGAATGTATTACTTGAATTATTTGAATTAGAAGGGGAGGATTGAGATGCAGAAGATTATATAAAAAAATAGTTTTTGTAGGTATAGAGGTGATGCCTGATTGTTTAAATAAGTAAAGAAAAACTCCAGCAGGGAGGAATGAAGGATGAAAAGAGATGGTTAATAAAATGTAAAGGGATACATGTTAATACTTGGAAGCTAAAGAAAAAAGCTTTTGTTCAGTCAAGGGAGTAAATTGTGTTAACGAATAGACTGGAGCTGGGGTCTCCAAACTTAATAAACAAAGGGCCAGTTTATTGTCCTTTAGATTTTAGGGGGGCCGGATTTGTGGCTAGTGGGAGTGGAGATATTCCTGGAATCAGTGAGAGAAAACACTGTCACATTTGGTATTAAGGGGAGGGCTAGTGCTCTATCTTTGGTATCATAAGGACGAACAGTGCCCCATTATTTGTGTCAGTGGGATAAATTGTGCCCCATTGTTGGTGTCAGGGGGCCAATTTGTGTCTTGTATCAGTGGGAGGAATAGTGTTCAAAGGGCCGGATAAAGGCAAGCAACCTGCCACATCTGACTCCTGGGCTGCAGTTTGAAGACCACTGGACTAGAGGAAGGTGTTGAGCAGTTGCACTTTTTTTTGTGAAGCCAGTTCATGTTGTCTATTTTGTAAGTAAAATATAAGACTGATTCTTTAAATAATATGTGAGAAGTGGAGTGAGAAGTACAGAGAAGGGAATCAAAGTTATTGGAAAGCTGCTTTGGATTGTTTGACTAAAGGAAAGAAAATGTATGACTTCTTAAGGTCCCTTTCACACTGGGGTGGGGGTGGCATCGGCGGTAAAGCGCCGCTATTTATAGCGGTGCTTTACCATCGTACTTGCAGAGGTATTCGGCCACTAGCGGCTGAGAAAGGGTTAAAACCACCCGCAAAGTGCTGCTCGGGCAGCGCTTTGCTGCCGGTATAGCCACGCTGCCCCACTGATTTCAATGGGCAGGAGCGGTGGAGGAGCGGTATATACCACTCCACAGATGCTGCTAGCAGGACTTTTTTTACCGTCCTGCCAGCGCACCGCTCCAGTGTGAAAGCCCTCGGGGCTTTCACATTGAAGAGACAGAAGTGGCTCTTTCAGGGCACTTTGCAGGCACTATTTTTAGCGCTGTAGCGCCTGCAAAGCTCCCCAGTGTGAAAGGGGTCTAAGAGATTAGAGTGCACTCCTCTTCTATAGTATGGTTGTAAGTCTTCATAAATAACAAATATTTCCCCTGGTGTTCAGCCACCTAGTTTATATGTCATGGATGGGTATTGGTAAGTGAGACTACTAAAGCTTTGGTTGAGGTGACTGTGGTAATGCAGTCAGGGCCGTCTTTAATATTGATTGGACCCCGGGCAAACATTTTATTGCCCCCCTCAGCCCCCGGAATGCAATTTGGCTCTCCATCTGGTCTGAGGCTTACAATAAATGTCACCTAAACTCCAAATCAGTTTACAGCACAGATTACGGCTCACTGATTAGTTGCTAGAGGTTACTGCACATCCTTACCACTCACCCATTAATTTCTAGAGGTTACTACACATCATTAGCTCTCATCCTTTGGTTGCCAGAGGTTATGAACATCCTAGCTGCTCACCAATTGGTTGCTAGAGGCTACTACATATCATTACTAATCACACATTGGTTGCTTGAGGTTACTGCACATCTTTACCGCTCCCTCCCACTGATTGGTTGCTAGAGGTTACTGCACATTGTTACCACTCTTTGGTTGCTAGAAGTTACTGCACACCATTATTGCTCACATATTGGTTGCTAGAGGTTACAGCAAATCCTTACTGCTCCTGCTAACTGATTGGTTGCTAGATGTTACTACACATCAATACCATTCACTGATGGGTTCCTAGAGGTTACTGCAAATAATTACTGCTCATCCATTGGTTGCTAGAGGTTACTGCACATCATTACCACTCACTGTTGGGTTGCTAGAGGTTACTGCCCATAATTACTGCTCACTGATTGATTGCTAGATAGATTATGCTACAAACTCACACAGCAGTCCCCTTGCCAGTGTAGAATTGTTGTCTTACATTGCAGCAGAATTTAACACGTGGCAGAAAAAGATGGGGTTAATGAAGCTGACCAGGATTATATTCAAAACAGTACTGTCAATGAGCATAGCAAGCAGAGAGGCAGAGATAAGTGACTTTAGCGGCTAAAGCAGTGAAAGTTCAACTCAGCAGGGAAAACTAGCAAATTCAGATTGCTAATCACAAAACATACCAGCTGTCCGCTCATCCATGCTGACCAGTGTATGTACAGGCATTCGTAGTAATGTTAATAGGAAGCAAACGTCAGCTCAGCCAAGCACATGTTCTATTTCAGATTGTAACTTTCACACCACCGGCTTTCCTCCTCCATGCTGCCTTAGGAATGTAATGTTCTCCTCTATGCAATCCTCCCTCACTCCTCCGACCCCTGCCACTGCTTGTCAGTGTGTCTCTCCACTTGGCCAGCTCCGCTGTCAAGCATGAACACCACCGATAATTCTTCCCTTTCCCTTCAGCTACAGCTGCACTATGTGTCAGGGAGCGATTGTTAAGCTGTCAGGCCCCACAACAATGACAGGGACCAGGGCAGCTGCCCAATTTGCCCTGCCTTAAAGACGGCCCTGAATGCAATGAGTGGTTGTTAGCTCAGGGTCAGTGCAAGTGAACATAGTGACAAGGAGTGAAAAAGAATGTGGAGATCCAGATAATGGAAGTTTTGGCTGGAAAGGTAAATATGAGTAGGTTGTTATTCGACTGTAAGTAAGGAGAGCTATGAGAAAAATCTGGCACACTACTAAAGTTTGTGAAGAAAAGGTCAGGCATGTCACTATTAGGGACTGTTCAAAGCAATCTGGTTTGCTGCAGTGCATCAAATGCACACATGTTAAAGTAGAACTATAAGGAAAACTTTTTATTTATTTTGGATGGAGTAAGGGAGGGTTATAATCCCTGGAAAGAAGGGTGACCCCTGGAAGTCACACATCTATGGTTTCCTACTATGATGAATGGAGTGGCAACCCCACCCTGGACTCAGGCCACACCCCCAACAGGTTTTACTTCACCCCCCCAGAAGCTTAGTCAAGGGTTATAATCCCTGTCAGTTTTGTTTTCTGACATCTGTTTCCCATTGTGGAGATTTCCCTTCACTTCCTGTCCCACAGCCACAATGGTAGGTGATAGGAAATCCCTGCAAATTAAGGGAATCCCTTGAGGATCCTGAGGTCACCAGAACCAGTGTCCCCATTGGAAGATTTTCACTCTATTACTTTTCTGGAGACAACCCAAAATTTTGAATTTTCTTTTACTTTCACTTGATAATGATAAACAGGACAACTAGAGAGGGTGAAACTAACAGGGGTTCTATTCCCTCTCCACTCTATCCAAAACTTAAAAAAAAGTTACACTTTAAAGCATTTTTAAGCTCAAAAATATTTTAAAAGTGTATACATACAACTAGGTATTGTATCTTATAGCAGCAACTTTCATTTGTGTACCGTCTATATATTTGTAAATTCCTCCTTGATCCTGTCGTTTCTCTCCACTTCCTAGATACAGGTGTCAACTTAATAGCAGCCGATTGTCTGGCTTTAGCGTTGCCACGCTCACTGCACATATGCCATAAGTAAATCCTGAGAAATCCCTTCACTGACTTTTTCTCTTTAAACAGCCCCATGTAATTTTTGTTATCATTTCGGGGGCAGCACCAGCACCATGACTGAGAGACCACAATGTCTCCCTCCCTTTGCTGCTCCAAATGATTAGGCATCATCTAGCAGGGGCAGATCTTCTTAAGGGAGTGTTCTTTGGCACCACAACAGCACCAATCCACACTAAGTGGGCATGAGAAAAGACACTACAGAGGTCTACCTGTGCCCACAGAGCACCAATTGTCAGTGACCATCAAGCAGATTTGCTCTTGCATGTTCACTGACCACAAAAGCACCGATCGACACTGTGTGAGCATGGGAAGATCTCTGTAGTGTCTTTCACACCCACAAAGTGCAGACTGGTTCTGTTGTGGTCACATGCTGCCAATGAACATACCCTCAAGCAGATCTGCACCTGCTAGATGACGATTGATCATGTCGAGTGATGGAGGGAAGAAAGAATAGCTTAGCCACAGCATTTTTCATTGCTCCTCCTCTAGAGTGCAGTGGGGAACAACATAATGATGTAACATAACTGCAGTATATGCAGTCTGCAAAAAGGTAAATGGGCAACTTCTTTGCTATATAACCTATTCATATAAATTATTTATGAAAAAACATTTTTAAAATGGGTTTAATGAATCCTTAACACATATTGATTCACTTGTTAATGTGTATTGTGTTAGATATGGTAAAGTATGTGGACTTTATGTATGTATGTGTGCATTGTGTTAGGGCAACCCATTAATTTGAGTGAGCTGCCTAATGCACCACAACAGACAAATATTGTGCATGCAGCATTTTTGGCAGTGCACTGCAATGCATTTTAGTGAATGAATGGCACAGCACCAACACGCATAATGCATGTTAAAGTGCCTCACTGTAATGCACACTTTACTGCAGTTCAATGGTGTGAATGAGTCCTAAATGCAAACTACAGTAAAGGAGCATTGTGTGAGACTATAAGAGGAAGTTAGCGAGTGTTGTAGCAGAAGGAATGTTAGTTTCAATAAGGTTATTAAAATCACACATAACTATGTTGTCTCTCCTCATATCAGCATGTTCCTTGTAAGCACATGAACGCTGCAGCACTCCTTATTGGCTATTCCAGTCTGAGCCCTGCTTTACAGGGGTTTTCAGGAGGCTGACACAGTCAAATTCAGATACTTACACAATTATTATTGTTGCTTTAAAAAATACAATTATTGGTTTATGGACAGACAGCTGCATACATTGGTGTTTTTTTTAACCTGTGTGGAGATCAGCTTTAAAGGATTAGAGAGAGAAGATAAGGGCACTCTGGTGGAGGTGGATAGCTGGTCAGAGGGATGGTAGTGATGAGATGGCACTTCTGACAGCACTTTGGTTAGAGGAGAGGTCTGACGAAGGAGCCACACATGCTCTGAAACGCGTTACTGCCCCTTTCTCCCCACTGACACCATTAGCCTTGTGTGTCCCGCAGTGAACACAGGCTTCCTTGCTGCCCCCTCTCTCTAACACGTACGAGAATGCTTTACAGCTGCTGGACGGCTCTACACTGCTCTCTACCACTGTGCCGAGGATGGACACATGCCACAGATGAGAACATATGATTTTATCATGTTTTTTAACACTCAACAATCTTATAAGTACTTTTAACCCTTTGTGCAATTTATTAAATTTTGCATACTGCACTTAGAGGCGCCTTTCTTTTCCTTTTCAGCTTTAAAGGATTAGTTTATCTTTTTTTATTATTATTCTTTGTATTAGTTTTGCAAAGAAAATACAAATCAGAGCCTCTGGGCATACCCGGCTCAAAAAAACAAAACAAAAAAAGAAAACATACGATTACATAACCTAATCCAGTGATGGTGAACCTTGGCACCCCAGATGTTTTGGAACTACATTTCCCATGATACTCAACTACGCTGCAGAGTGCATGAGCATCATGGGAAATGTAGTTCCAAAACATCTGGGGTGCCAAGGTTCACCATCACTGACCTAATCTAACAAAACAGCTGCTCAGCTCTAAATACAGGATTGTTGCAGAGAATTACCTATGGTATCGGTCGTCTTTGATATTTCATCGGTTAGGATCATATGCACCTTCGAGCTACTGGGCGCACAGTTAAGTCATAATGTCACTATAGAGCGTAAGTCCACAAACACTTATATCCAGAGAGCTTAATATCTCAGGCAGAAGCCATCGAGAGGGATTCAAGCCAGATATCCCATACTTTAGAGAATTTATTAGGACATCCACGGGAGAAGTATGTGGCAATACAGCATTCACTAGGGACTGCCAGAAAACTATAGTGGGGGGCCTCCCTGGCTTTCCAATTCAATATAATGGCTTTGTGGGCGTAAAAAAGGAGTAAACTAAGGAGGGTTCTAAGTTCTCTACGAGGAGCTAGAGGAGTCACCAGACCCAGTAAGCAAACTTCTATGGTGAGAGGAACTCCTTACGGTAGTTAGTGTAGCAATAAACTGTGTAACTTCAGCCCCAAAAATTTGTATTTCTGTACACATCCAGAATACATGTTTAAAAAGTCTGCATGTTCTTCCGAGCACCTCCAGCACTGGAAGTAAAGACCCGGGAACATTTTATTTAACTTGTTAGGTGTCAGATATATTCTGTGTACCATTATGAATTGGATCAATTTATCTCTACTGTCTACCAACTGAGAGAAGGGGTAATCCCACAAGTCTTCCCAATCTTCATTATCTATATCTGGAACATCCTGCCATCTAGCCCAGAGAGTCTCCATACCAACATGAACTGATGGCAGAAGAGCCTTGTATAGTTCTGAAAGTGGTTTAGTTAGCATGTCATTGCATAACATATTTTTAATGTCTGAGGTGTACAGGTCAACTGGGGATGTGCCAAACTGGGCAGAATAGACATGACGAAGGTGCAGGTACCTGAAGAACAGGTGATTGGGGAGGTTAAAACCGTGCTTTCAAATCATCAAAAACAGCTTACCATCAGGACATAGTTTATCTTTCTTACAAAAAAAGAAAAGGTGAACTGACTCACAACATCCCCTGTCCTCAGTGCATGTGCCATATGTGTTCCCCATCCACTGCTGCCCTCTCCAGCTGGTATAATGGTACATCACTTTAAAACTTAACTAAACAGTGCTGTAGGCTGTTTAGCAATGTATTGTTTGCAATGGTCAGTGCTGCCCATGGGATCGTACTGACCAATGAGAAATGTTGGAAGCTGCTTTTTCCAGGATGGCATTCCGGAACAAAGAAGAAATCACATAGCCAACACTAACCAATAAGCATTTACCATTGCAAGCAATATGCTGCTAAACAGCCCCTAATGTTGTTTAGTTAAGTTTGGAAGTGACAGACCATTATACAAGCTAGAGAGAGGGCGAAGGAAGATGGGGATCACATATGGTACATGGGGACCAGAGGAGTGAGGAGGGAGTTTTGATTTACTTTACCCTTTCATTTTATGTGAAAAGGAGAACTAACCCTTTATATTATAGCAGTTGGACCTTTCATGTTTCTCTCTGATAAGGTTTCCTTTAACCTTTCCTCTCACCAGTTATATACAGCATTGATGAAGTTAACTACTCTGATTAATTTTATCTGTCAATAAGCCTACCATAAAGACAACTGTGAGTTCACCAGCAGTGATAAACCTTTGTAATATAATTAGATCAGATACGAAAGGCTTGAAGTTCATTGTATCTGTTGAACAGAAATTCTCAGACAGTGGCATCCCAGGGATACGTTTCCTATGGTCATTGAGCATACCTCTTATATTACATATAGAATACCAGCTTATATATAACATCACTGACCCCTTAGTTCCAGTAAAGGGACTTTTAAGGCGTCAGCATACCAAGACATTTTGGACAATTTCATGCTCCCAACTTTGTGGGAACAGTTTGGGGTGGCCCCTTCCTGTTCCAACATGACTGCGCAGCAGTGCACAAAGCAAGGTCCATTAAGACATGTATGAGTGAGTTTGGGGAGGAGGAACTTGACCTGCCTGCACAGAGTCCTGTCCTCAACCGATAGAACACCTTTGGGATGAATTAGAGCGGAGACTGCGAGCCATGCCTTCTAGTCCACATCAGTACCTGACCTCACAAATGCACTTTGGAAGAATGGTCAAACATTCCCATAGACACACTCCTAAACCTTGTGGACAGCCTTCCCAGAAGAGTTGAAGCTGTTATAGCTGTAAAGGGTGGGCCAACTCAATATTGAACCCTACGGACTAAGGCTGGATTCACACCTATGCATTTTTAGTGCTATTTTTAATTTTGCAAATTTGCACTACAGTCTAATCAACATGGTTTCCTATGGAACACGTTCTGCAGTGCAAATCTGCAAAATGTAAAGAGCACTAAAAATGCATAGCTGTGAATCCAGCCTAAGACTGGGATGCTATTAAAGTTCATGTGTGTGTAAAGGCAGGCATCCCAATACTTTTGGTAAAATACACCTGCAGCTTACAGAAGAACGACACACACACAACTGCTATGCAATATCCTCCCACATATCTGATTAATGAGGGAACTCGGAAAGCAAATGAACAGCTACTGCAAGGCAGAAAGGAATAGCGCTTTACAGAAAAAATAAATCACATATTCAGTTACCTAAAAGAAAAAATACTATATTTTGTAGTTTACTATATTTTATAATTAGGTAGGGACATAGGCACTAAAGCTAGCTTCATTTTCTGTTCATGCTGTGTGATGTTACTGCCATCTGTGCACATCCAAGTTGATTTTTCTGCATAAAGAGGTTTAATTATTAGGACAGCACAACATGCAATAATGAAATTTAGAATATCCTAACACAGATGGTGAGATCTGGTTCACTATACTAAGATCTGATAAAATGTGATTTTTGATTTGTTGATAGGGCCTGTTGCAATTGTAGCTCCACCCTCTAAGGAGTCACCAGATAGATGGGTCCTCCTGCCATCCTTTGGTGGTGACTCGTCATGAACCAAGCCCAAACTCACTGACACACCAGTAGCCTAAAGCCATAAAGTTGAATAAAAAACAGAATAACGGCCCTGCAGAAAACATTTAAGGCAATGCAGCAATACCAAAATAGCCTAATAACAATATCAAGAGATAAACACAGTAATAAACTGCTTTAAACAACAACTGTGTAGCCTGTGTTTTTAAGGCCCTAACAATGCCATTGGCAGTAATCAGTGGAGGGTTAAACACAGTCTGCTGGAGTTAGGACTATAGGACTCCTTTTGAAAAGCTCTCTCTTTTGAGAATATTTATAATCCAAGGAGTTGGGCTGCTAAATTCCTGAGCAGTCCCTTCATGCAAGGCTTTAAGTAACAGGCAGAATGAATAGGTTACCTCATTACATATATTCTATATGTTCACTAATTGTTTTATTTTCTAAAACTGGAAAGTGCAAAATCTGGCGCAGCTGTGCATGGTAGCCAATCAGCTTCTAACTTCAGCTTGTTCAATTAGGCTTTCACTAAAACACCTGGAAGCTGATTAGTTTCTATGCAGAGCTGCATCAGGTTTTGCTCTCTCCAGTTTTGGTAAATCAGCTTCTAAGTTTACTTAGGAAATATATACCCATAGAAAGCAATTATCTGTCTTATAGATGGGGTTTCCACTGAGAAAAGGTAAGTGAGGTGGCTGTCAACCTGTTGTGGAGTAAGTGTTGAAGAAGGTGGAAAGATGAGTTGATTTAATATCTCTTTGCAAGCCACTTTTTTTCCTATAATAATCAAGCATTGTTTGATAATTTCTAGTGAAGATATTTGTTAAGATTAGTTAGTTAGTTTCTAATTTTTACAGGATCTTTCCTTTTGCTGCCAGGTCTATTCATTGCCATCAAAATTGTCAGATGGAAACATTTGGGTGGCTACGCTGTGGCCAGAATGCTACCACACCCCCGAGCGCATGCCCCCGCCATGTGTTCCGGGCTCCGCTTACCCATCTGAGGGACTGGGACTGACATAGCAGGTGCCACCGGGTAGAGGGGACAGAGCAGAGTGGACTCACATCCGCTTTCTTCCCCTCCTTGTTGTGTTTGACGTCACTTCCGGGTCCTCCTCTCGGTTTCTCTGGCCAGCATACCAGGGAAAGAATGTAATGTAATGTGATCTGCATTGCATTACACTCAGTGGAGCACAAGGGATACATCCAGGATCTTTTAGACCTTGGATGTCTCAATAAAGAGAACATGTCACCAAAATACTTTTTGTCCCCTATGTGATGAAAATAAAAAAAGGTTTAGGTTACAACATTTTTTTAAATTGTAAAGAATTAAAGCTACACCCAAGCACATAATACCCCCCCGCCAAAAAAAATGTTTGAGGCCCCCTGCCCCCACATATACGCACGTACGAACCTAAACGCATGCATCGGGAGAAAAATGCTGATTGCGATACACATGTTACACATCAACACGCATGCCAGAGTGAGAGCAATATTCTAAATATAGGGTATTGAAGTTTGTTGCTGTTTCACGGGAGTACGCACTTTTAAGGTTTGACCCGTTTGGTATCTATCTTGTAGGAGCAACCTCACCTTTTATATTTTATCAAAAATTGGGTAATTTATTGCATTTGTGTGCCCTAAAATTAACTTTAGTGTATTTTTTTTTTTTACTGAAATTTTGCATTTCCTAGACCTTTGCGGTAATATCATGAGATATAATAAAATTGGACTTGGGGGATTTATGTAATCTTTAGGCCTAATATTTTTTTTAGGCATGTGTGCAAAAAGTAGAAAAATGGCTCTGGCATCGAAAGGGTTAAAGCTTCCAAATGGAATGATAGCATATACAGTATCCCCACCATAAGCTACAGTGTTGTAAAAGATATTGCCATTACTGATTTCTGAATTCTCCTATTCATTAGACAGATATAAAGACTCAGAACACGTTATTGCAAATAGCAGGTGTATCCTGAAAACTTTACATGTGGTTAAACATTTTCAATAGTGCTCATACTGCTAAACAAATCCATGCGCTCATCTAAAAGAAAATGCTTCAGCATCTGCATCTAATAAGTGTTTACCTGGGTTCCCGCAATGCTTCTCTCCCGCAGGCAGTTCACACTGCCTTGTGCAAACTGCTGCAGGTGTCATTAACAAAGTTAATGACACCCCCAGTTTAGTTCACAGATCACAGTACGAACTGTGAACTCACACAGGAATCGAATCGCATAGGTGAGAACACCGATGCAATCTGATTCTAGTGCGGGGAATAACAAGTCACTATTTTCTGTGCGGATCCAATGCGAGTTCAGCCATACAACTGTATGGCTGAACTCGCATTGCTCAGAGATCGCATGTGATGGGCACCTGCGGTGCAGGTGCCCATCACATGCGATCTCTGAGATTGCGCTAGTGTGTGAACCCAGGCTCAATGCATCTATTATAGCAGCTAGCAGTAGAAAATATCAGTGCAGCCAAGGCACAGAATAAAATGTATGTAACTCACTTGTCAAAAGTACTGTATGAATTAGGAATAAGAAGCAGTAAAGCTTGCATAAAATAATTTTTGCTAATTTGCAAGTAACCCCCTAACATCGCTTTGCTCCTCTAATCTTCATATGAAATTATTATTGTTAATTTTATCATATGTGGACAGGTCACCAATTACTACAAGTTATGTAGCTCAGCATCAACTTATAGGGCTTGGTTTTCTAAAGCGGTAACATGGTGCTTGCACATATCTGGATAACTGAGGTAAACACACCTTTGTCTTATTTAGTAAGCTAGTGACTTCCAAAGTGGCCAATACCACCCTCTGGGGGTGCTACAACAATCTAGGTGGGAAGTAGTAGCCTCAAATGCTATTGGGGGGGGACAAAAATAAGGCACTGGATGCATAAGGAAAGACGATAAGAACATTTTGAAAAAATGTTCATACAGGTTTCATCTATTGTGCAACATTGAATTAAAGTCATAGTGATTACTTTATCTTCCAAATAAACACACAGAATGCAAGTTATAACCGATCATTGGTGAAGTCCTCTGACAGGTCTTAAAGCCCAACTCAGAACAGAAAAAAAATCATCCCTTGCAGTGGGGCTGCGAGTTAAGTGCACATTTGTCCAGAGGAGAGAAGAAACCCTTAACCTCACTCCAACTTCCCCTCCCCCACCAAACGGCACTCCCAACGATCCAGCTTTTCTAGTGTCCTCATGTCCAGACCAGGGCTATGGCTGCTGCTCTAGGCTTGATGAGGTCAGGACCCAAGACCGCTAGAGTGCAGAGGTGCAGGAGCTGCAGGGACTGGTCTTGTGCGGAGAGGAGCTGAGGATTGGGTAAGTATATGTCTTTTCATCTTTCTCCTAGAACATAGGTAGAAATATAGATATATAAAAGAAATTTGTTACTTCATATTCTGTTTAAAAGAGGGTAGATTTACAGGGGGCGCTTAGTAATTGTTTTTCTGAAAAGGGGCAGTAGGCAAAATGAGTTTGGGAACCTTTGCACTAAGTTATTAAGTTATTCCCTTAAACAGGAACATCGCAGACTGGGATGCAAAATTATATTCTTTATTAAAATAGCCAGCAGGAACAAATTATATTCTGACACTTTATGTGCTAGGCACAATGCACTCTCAAAGAATGAGAACACACTGTGCTTAGCATGAAATGCATCAGAACAGAATTGATTTTTGCTCAATTTTGGCTATTTCAGTAAAGAAAGATTATAATTTTCCATCATTCTCATTGTTCCTGTTGAGGGTACAACCAATTGGCAGTACCAAGTGGGGATGAGCCGAAGCTGCATATGGAAAGTTTAGTATGTCTCAACTTTGCAAAGTGAACATGATAGTAAATTTACTATGTTGACTTTGGCAGAATGACATTGCAGAAAAAGCTAAATGTAAAAAAAAAAAATAATAATAATAATAAAAAAAAAATATATATATATAATAAAATGTATAAACATACACACCCTTTGTACATTTTTCTACAGGTAAAATCTGGGAGCAGGATACAATGTGATGTCTGTTTTTTAACAGGTTATGATGGCTGACAGGTTCACTTTGAAGTCCAATTGAAATCTGAAAGTAAATTCCAGAGATAACTGAAAAACTGATATTGTTAAATGTCTTACTGCTTGTTAAAGTTTTCACATCCTACTATGTGAGCAGTGGTTATCTTGAAGCAATCTGACATGTCATTTTCCCATCACTAAGTTACAGCTATAGCTCTGCTGTCTGCATGGGATTTGCTTAATGCACAGCTCTTTCAATCAGCATGAGTGGTGGGGTGGTTGGGTGCTGGGGTTGAGGGTGCATGACAAACTGCTGCAGAGAGACCGCTGCTCACACATAGATAGCAGTGGCATTTTATGCAGATCGGAATTTAACATATGATACAATTGGGATTTAAAGCTATATACCCAAAATATAGTCAGGATTTATTCAGCAAATGATAATGTTTTCTATGAAGGATGAAGACCCAGGCATAGTCAGTAAGTATGCTGCCAAATGTCGGGAGAACTCAGAAAAACAAACATTTTTTTATGCTGTCAGGAGACTACAGCATGCCATTTATGTCAATAGTTCTATTTTGAGGTAGAATTTTAAGCAACAAGCCAATTACCTGCCAAAAGATTAGTCATTTTTTTTAATCGCTTTTGTAATTGACAGCTTTCCTGTCACAATGCACAGCCAGGAAGATCACTATACTAGAAAAGAAAATTAATAAGTATGTAGATAAAACTCACAATTAATCAATCTGATGCAAATAGATACCAACTGTCAGTGCATTGCAATAATACACTCAAGGCAGTGTCTGTGAATATACAGTGATATAAAAACTGTGATATTTGTGATATTGCATCAATACATACATAAAACAAATAGGTTTTTATAATTATCCACAATGATGTATTGTGGATAATTGTGGACAGAACATCCTGCTTCTACCACTAGCCAACTAGCTTGTTGGGTTTGTTCACTGGATGAAGTGAAGAAGGATTCAATTCTCTCTCAGGATTTTATTGTTGCCTGTGTCTCCATTGGGGAGATTTCTTTTTACTTCCTGTCCCAATGACAAGCAGTCCTAAAGATAGGAAGTGTTTGAAAATGTTTAGTATGTTGAAGAAAGGTTAGGCCCCAAAGTCAGGTTTATTAATTACTATGTGACTTTCTGTCCTGGCGACCCCCATTCCTCTCATTTCTTGTCACTGGGGTGTCACTGAGACACACAGTGAGAAAGAAAGAAAGAAAGAAAGAAAGAAAGAAAGAAAGAAAGAAAGAAAGAAAGAAAGAAAGAAAGAAAGAAAGGAAAGAAAGCTAACCCTTCACCAAAAATCTGTCTGGAGTTGGGCTAGATATGAAATCTAACACCAAAAATGTATTACATTGCAGATTACTAATCATTAGATGTGGTGGCTGCATGAGTTTTATTGTTTTTGGCTTTTTTCTCTCTGTTTTCACCTGGTGATCTGGCCAGTATTACACCTTGGGGGGTTGGCAGTGTTTCATTTATTGGAAGATTTAGAACCACTAACAAATGGAAGACCAACTTCAGCTCACACTTTATAATCAGTTACAGCAAGCATTTTTTATATAATTACTTTTGAGATAAAGGTTTTACATGAATAAATAAAAACTGATAATATTAATCACCCCTGTCATTGTTAATTGGCACTGTCTCATCCATGTTAACTGATAAATTCTGCTGGAGAGTTTGTGCTATGAAAACAGACTTGTTGGCTGGATTACCAAATAAAAATAGAAAGAACAGAAGAAAGAAAGCCTAAAAAAATTAAACTATTGCAGCCATCGCAACGAAGAATTGGTGAGCTGCAATATAATAAATGTTTGCTTTTGGGTTTAATGCTGCCTCAAGTGGAACTTTAGTCAGAAAATTAAGTCCTGCTAGATCACTTCAGGCTGACCTCTTTTGCAGGTATAGCTATGAAAAACATTAAAAATGAGTGTCTATATTGTTTAAAATCCAGTAATACACTGTTTCACCCTTCGCTGCACATGCTCAGTTGCTCTCCATTTTTAGGCACTGCTGAGTTTGTAGAGGCTGATCTGCTTTACAGACAAGGAAGCTGCTTCTGTTTGATCTGCAACTGCTATGGTGCCGCACATATGATCAGTTATGACACCAGCCACCTAATGGTTTGAAAGTCTGGTTGAGGACTGCAAATGTGACTGCTAGCAATCCCAGCATTCTAGGAATATAACCGTTTCTTGAAACAGTTAAACCCTTGGGTTTAGTTCCGCTTTATGATTTACTGCTGGGGTTTTGGGCTTCAGCAAAATGACGCAAGAAGAAACAGGAGGAATGCTGGAGGCAATTTACAGCACACACTTTTTGGTAGCATAATTGTTTATAAGGAATGTATGTTGCTTGATAAAGAACATTATTTTTTTTCAATTTGTTATGGGTAAGTATACAGTATATGGGTAAGTATACAGTATACAAGTATACTGCCCACTTAGGCTCCATTCACACTAGCGCGTTTTTTGATGCATTTTGCATTTTGCAGAAATGCACGGGAATTTTTTAACATGGGTTCCTATGGAACATGTTCACATCAATGCCTTTTTGTTTCTCTGCATTTTTGGAAAGGGTCAGGGACTTTTTTTCATGCAAAAAGCAGCGTTTTGCATGTAATGGATTTCAATGGACAAGCATCAAAAACGCAAGTGCACCATTTTTGCACCGTTTTTGATGCGTTTTTGCCGTTTTTTTTTTTTTTTTAATTTTTTAAAAATTTTTTTTTTTTAGACTGTAAAGAAAAACTGTAAAAAAAAAAAAAAAAAAAACGCAAATCGCGGCAAAAACGCTGCTCAAAAACGTGGCAAGCATGAAAAAAAAAACTCTAAAAACGCTCAAAAGCAACATGCATAGGTGTGAATCGAGCCTTAAAAACTACCCCATACTGTTCAAATCTTTCTTTCACAGTTTTTCATATTTTCATTGGCTTTATTAAGAAAGATAGCTTTATAAAGTTTCCCTTATCAAAACTCCCAGCAAATATAGTGCCAACAGTTTGAAATTAGATTGTATTTAAAGTTTTGTTTACTGCATAAGCCTGGTGCCTACCCTTGGGCTACTTCCACCCAGTGACAAACATTCAATGTTAATAAATCTATTCTTCTAGAAGGGATCGATAATGTGTTATTTTTGCCTTGAGGGAAATGGCTTATAACTCAGCCTGCAGAGAAGAATGCCTACTTGCTTCAGTAGGTGGTAAAGAGTAGTATATCCCATTGAATACTTTCCATCTTTGTGTTAAATAATGCAGCTGCTCACTTTTGATTCCCAAGGCCACAAAACTGCACTTGGATAAATATGGGAGGCTAATTGTAAGCAGAATATTTTGTTACAAAATTGCTTTTTATAAATACAAAGTAGTTATTTTTGCTAAGGCATTAGCTTTTGAACATTGAATACATTTTATGATCACAAAAATTATGTTACTATCACCAAACAAATTCTGTATATAGAAATTATTTTGTATTAACATTAACACATTAACATGAAATTGGTGTTAATCATGCAAATGACAATGGATTAACTTCTCTGGATAACATGATTTACATTGTGAGAGTTTGATAGATATATATATATATATATATATATATATATATATATATATATATATATATATATATATATATATATATATATATCTATATATATATATAGATATAGATATAGATATATCTATATAGATATAGATATATCTATATAGATATAGATAGATATAGAGATATATATATATATATATATATATATATATATATATATATATATATATATATATATATATATATATATATATATATATATACACACACACACTGTATATAAGTATTTGTTGAAATACATGTGTTTTTTTACTACTATGTACCCCTTACTCCCTTATTAATTCACATAGAAGGGAGCGCTGCATATCTGGGAGCCTATTTAGTTTTAAGAGGGCTTCCAGATTCCATTAGGATACACAGGCCGCTGCATCCAAAAGACCAGGGATATGAGAAAGAGTCCTTTGTCCCTATTAACATGAGGACAAGAGCTCATCTCCTAAACCCCAACTCCAGGCTGCATTTAATGTACTCATGCACGGGGCTCTTCAATGCACCGCATAGGTAAAATACTGGTTTCGCTGTGGGGGGGGGGGATAAGTACAAATACTTACCCAAATCCTCTCTTCTACATTCCGATGTCCTTGCTAGGCCCTTCATCTCTGTCCCTTACAATGTAGGGCTGCTGGTTCTGCATTGTATGGTTCTGCATTGTATATAAAGCAGCTTTGGGGGGGAGCAGTTGCACAAAAAGGGAGAAGCCTGTAAGAGCAAGGTAAGTATTTCTACTTAAATGAAATAGAGACTGCGCTTGCTCAACCTTAGACTAATATACATACCACTACTATGATGGTATATACTGTGAATATATTACTATACCAATCAATATAGTTACATAATAACAAAAACATAAACCAATATTATATTGTGTGCTCAAAAAATATTGAGAATAATCAATTAATGGTTTAAAGTAACAAATACAGTGTATGAAGTGATGACTGTGCAAAACAAGGTCTTTTTTCTGTACAATAAAGTGCTCTGTTTCCAAATAGATATCTGTGTATCCACCTCGTGAAAGACTATAAACACTCCGCATTCACCAGATATGACGGACTCCCTTACCGTATAGCAAGGAGAGTCTGCTGAGCTTATAGGTCTTATTGAGAGACCTATCCCACTTCAATATCCTCTGGTGAGTCCCACTGGTGGAGATTACCTCCAATGATGGCTCCAGGGCTCCAAACTCAGATTGTGCAGGTATGCAATGCATGGAGAGAAAAACTCTTCATGGTGTAAAGTCCTTGGGTGGTTTTATTCAATGTAAGGCATTTTACATGGTTAAAAACTCTTAGGAATGAGTGCATTAAAATTGAAATAAGAATAAAAAGGAGTAAGCGTCACAAGTGAAAAATAGCCTCTATGAGTATGAGAGCAATGGTCGCTGCCAGTTACTTGGTGTGCGTTCCACTCTCTGGGCCAAAAGTGACACAGAAGATTCACCTTGACACGTTTCGTCATCTATGTACTATGTTGTCAAAAGCAGGAAGCTTCCTTGCGTGTCAAACGCTTATGTAAACTTACAGACAATCGATGCAAAATCTGAAACTGTAAATCAGTGGCAAACATACATCAAAGCAGCGCTCCTGTCAATTAATAAATAACTGACTGGCAAGTATATGGTGACTACCACATACGCAAAAAAAGGTAAAACAGGTGAGAATATGTGAAAAGTGGTAAGTGGAAGTCTCTAATGGACACAGATGAGATATACAGCTGATAATTGATGAGTGCCCCTTTCACCAAATATTCTTCCACCTCGTGCTCCACATACCCCCAAGGGGTTAAAACTCACCAGAACCCAAAGAGGCCTCTATCTGCATCCTGCGGTATGTTAAATCTGGGTGTCTTTGCAAGATCCTCCGAAATCCAGGGACATGGAAAAAGAGACTCCACATAGTCTAGCTCCGTTTCACCATTTAAATAATTCGTTAAAAGATATATCCAATGTTCAGTAACACAGTGCCAGTCCCAAAAGTGATCGTATAGCTCAAGGTCGGTTCTCCACAACACCAAGCCCTGAACTTCTCATAGCTTTACAACATTTTCACCTGTGCTAATTAGCTCCAGGACTGCACAGCGCCCCCTGGGATTCTGATGATTATCTGCTTATCTGCTTATGTAAACTTCTCATGACAAATTGCTCTCCTCAGCATCCAATCACTTGTTTGGTTTCTGTATTGTTAACCCCTTCTGTTGAATTTCTTGTGTACTGACGTTAACTCAATAAGGACATCTTGTGTTTAATCTCACTAATTGCACCCCAATGCCATGTGTATGCTTTTAATGATGTATTGTTTGTCTAAACAATCTTATTGGTAGTGTGTGTGTACAGAAAAATTGTGTGAAATAAAGTGAAATTTAATAAATGCGAAAAAAAGGGAGAATGAAACTATGAATAAAATAAAATAAAACTAAACATGAAAATAAACATATAAATAAAAAGTAAAAATAAAAAAAAGAATAATGAAAAAATAAATAATAAAACAAATAAAATTAAAAATAAAAATAAATAAAATAAAATAAAATAAGAATAAAATTAAAATAAGCTTAATGAAAATGGGTGGTGTTCTGTGTTTTAATTAAGACCGCTGAGGAAGTCCTGCTGGACGATACGCGTGCGGATTGGTTTTTATCCCGGTTTAGACGTCGCTGCAGCCGCCTTATCATTGTCATCTGTAATTTACATGCGCCTTAATGCCTAGCACTGGCCATAGTGCTATATTTGTGAGTACCTGTCTTTTTAATAAAAGGAATCGCTTTTTAAGTTATACAGAGAGCACTATGTATTTTCTTTGTATATTCCATGCATATTTGGAGCCGTATTAAGGAAGATAGTTCCAGCTTTCCAGTCAAGACACCTCCCAGACCACTAAGAAGTGGTGAAAGCTTAGGAGACCTTCCTGTTAGTTCAGGGGTCCCTTTAACAAGGACCTTCTTTCAACTTCCACGGAACCCTGTTTACCACTCAAGCTTGTTTGACCCAATTGAACGTACGTTTCTTTGGGTTCAAACATTCCGGAGCGCTCTTGGGTTGAATTGGGACTAGCGGTAAAACCGTCAGTATGAAGACCTTCTTATGGGCTCGGAGACGTGTTCTCGGTGTGTGTGGGCGCCTGGCGGTTTTATGATGTTTATGGAGCCATAGAGAATCTGCTTGGAGAATCAGCTGTTACTAATCATTGAGCCCAGGGGTGGCTCCACAGCGTGTATTGACGCAGCTGAACACTGTGTCACACGCTCCAAGGTGAGCGCAAGCACATTGGGGGTCACCGAGGCACTTCACGGCATGATTTGGGCACCTCTGATTTAGTACTGGAACTTTTTCTCTGAAGCACCACTATTATGTTGATTTCTGTTGGAGTTTTGTCACTTCACATTGCTGAATTGGAAGATTTCTCACGATTATAATCCTCTACATCACAATAAGGACGATTACAGTCTATTTACTACACGAGTGGTTTATTTATTTATTTGTATTTTTTATTTTCTTTATTTTTTCACCCATCACTTTTTATAACCACAGTGGATTTTTATGTGATATAGGTATAGTACATTTTTTAGTGTGTACACCTATTCAAGGAATTATGTTTGGTTGTTTCATATGTTTATTCAAATGTGTTTTTAGATTTATATTGTCATAGCTTTATATCACATGATTTAGGTACGCAGTATTTGCACATTGCACTTTTTGATTCAATGCACACGGCACCTTGTTGCACGTGTTGATATAGTCTGTTTAATACAGAAATTGGTCTTAGATCCATATTTTCTGTAAACTGCACTTTACTTTATTTTTATTCACATGATACTACTAAGGTGTATAGACATTCAAATATATCCCCAGGCGCAACGCATTCTTTGTTTACATTTAATTAAACTATGTTTGCCTCCCTTCTGTGCAATGTGAATGACGAGCCTCCCCTCTACAGTGGGAACTGCATGGTGGTCTATTTTTTCAATATTGTGGTAATATAAATAGCTGTAGGTATTTAATTAAAAATTGGAAATAAAACCATTGATATTGATATCTATATTTAGGCCTCCTGGACTCAGATTACCCAATTCATGTATCCAACAGGTCTTGTTTTGGGACACAGCTTATGTCATATTGATTCCCCTCCAGTGTGAGTCTATTTTGTCTATCCCACATACTTGTATCAGACTAGGATCCCTGTTATGGTGTGTTCTAAAATGTTGGGACAGACTATGATGTGCTTATACCCCTTTCATATATTGTCCAGATGTTCCCTAATCCTTTTACATAATTACCTGGTTGTCCGACCTACATATTGTTGGCCACAAGGACAGGCCAGCAAGTATGTGACGTGTACTTTGACACATTATAAGTTTATTTAACTTATATTCTTTCTTAGTAATAAAAGATGTAAATGTGGTGGTTTTTCTAGGTCTCTCTTTAACTGTGCTACACATCTTACATCTCCCACATGTATAGAATCCTTTATGGTCAAAAAATGTTCCCAGTCTTTTCGAAGGATCAGGTACGGATTGCATCAATTTGTCCCTCAAATTGGGTGCTCTGATAGACAAATCGGAAAAACTAGATTTGATTAGCTAAAAAAAAAAAGTATTTCTACTTGTTTCTTTCCCCCCCTAGCTTAACAATTGTTTAACCTGTGCAGTATGAAAGGGACCGCACTTCATGGGTACATTTAAAAGCAGCCCAGAGTTTATCTTTAATTTACTCGGTTTGCAAACCTTCTGCCACCATTATGGGGAGTTCCCAATTTCACTCCTAATTATTGTTTGCATACACAGAAGTTGGTGGGAACACTCAAATTTCCCAAATGTACAGTAACATAGTCAAAAATTATGACTGGGAGATCTTGATGTTGGAGTATATAATATTTATAAAATCCAGGCTCCACCTACTTCTAAAATGACATTTTTGGGTAGACTAACTCTTAGGTTTGTAAATACAGAATAAATATATTATCATACAACTGAATATATTTTGCACTGCTAAAATGCATTTTCTAAATTCATAGTTTAATTTCTTATTACAGAAGTGTAATTTCAGGCATAAAATGTCTTGCAGACAAACACCCCATAGAAGAATGACACAAAGCAGTAAGCCACACCAAGTGCAATAAGTATTTTAATATTCTTGTGTCCTAGGTTCACCTCACTGTTTTAATATGCTTTGTGTCCCAGGTTCACTGCACTGGTAATGAGGTTGGAAGCAGGAAATTAGGAAGCTATAATATGGCTGCTGTGTTTGGCAAAGCAATTTTTTTGACCTTTATAAATCTCCTTATTTCAGAATGAGTAGCCAAAAACAAATTCATCTGTATCCAAAGCAGGATACTGGAAAACTGGGAATGTGTTAATTTATGAGAAATGTTTAAACTTCTTTTCTGATCCACTGTATAACAATAGAGTGGTTTGGACACATATTAAAATCCCCATTTCAATGGTAAACTTAAAAAAAGATTATGTTGCAATGATATAAGAATCATTTATTATAAGGTTTACCCATTTTGATCCAATTGGTCTTTGGCAGGCTTTGTGTGTGTGTGTGTGTGTGTGTGTGTATATATATATATATATATATATATATATATATATATATATATATATATATATATATATGGGGTTCTGGTATTTTATGGGTTGTGATAATTTTTCATGTTTTTAAGGGGTGTCTATTACCAATATTAAACACAATTTATAATGAATTGTACAATAAAATTACATTTTTTCAATTGATTGTGTATGGAGAATTCTTTATTAAGAATTCATTATTCTGAGAGGAGGTTTCAGCACTTGTAAAGTCCCAACTCTTCTTTTTCTATTTTTACTAGCTAGGTGTTTATGAACACCAGCTCATATGGTTCCACCTATGTTCACTATGTTGAATAGTTTATGTGCAGCTCACCTGGTCACTACTTTGTATTTTTCATTTGGTACATTCTTTAAATAAACATGATTCCAAAAAATAAATGCACCCCAACCCCAATTTATAAAAAAAAAAAGTGCAAAAACGGTAACAAGAAAATTCCCTATCCTGAGCTTGGTCTTTTCATTAAAAATCAATTCAATTCAATTGGATTTAAAATAACAAAGCTTGATGTTTTGATTATACTATATCTTGTAGCTATTATAGTGCTGGAGCATAAAATTGTGCTTGTTTGCATCACTAGGCTATATATGCCAAAATAGATATAAAATGAATACTAATTTGGAGGCAAAGGTTTTTTTTTCAATGAAACATTATATCTAAAAATGAATTTAGATATGTAGAATAGTGCATATCTACACATATTTCTTAGTATCAAAAATATACTACTTGAGGCTTTTCTGCAAAGGTCACTTTCCTTAGTAATATTTCATATGTGCTTGCGATCTCTTCAAACTGTAATAACCTTTCAAATGAAAACCTTATCAAACACTGACACTGTTTACTCCAAGGCAGACATTCTCTGAAAATGCTGCATTATTAGAACTGAATGTATTTTGTAATAAAAGTGGCAATCCTTTGCTTGTAAACCTTAACATTAGAATTAATGGTAAATACAACCCTGTAGTCAGTGGTTATTTGTTATATGTTGATTTGTTTATTCTCCTCTGCCTTTGCTTTCACTGTTTTGCAGTTCGCAACAAATGATGATTGCAACTCTAGCTTACAAATACAGTTTTTTGGATATTCTGGAAATAAGTGTCCAAGCACACTTCTTGCATTAGTATAAGTTGGTGAGAGTGAGAATCCATTTGAAAAGTCCATTAACATTTGATCAGAAGCCTAAAAGTAAACAAGCTTTGTTGTCAGAGGTCATAACTTTTATAGTTGTATCCAAGTCCCTGAGACACCGTCTCTCCCACCCACATTTTTTAAAATCTTTTTATTAATTTCAGAGTTAGAGGATACAAACTTGTACAAAGAGTACAAAAGTAAATACAACGTTTATACAAAAAGTACAAAAAGAGAGAGTACAAAGAATGTTAGGTCCAGAAGTGTAAGGCTGTCAGGTAATTCAAAGTCATAGATGAGGGAGCATTACAAAACTTTAGCTCACTAAGAATCTATCAGATAAGACCAATACAACACTTTAATTCTCTGTAAATCAATCATAGTTGCCATTGTGAATCAAAACTCTTTCTAGTACCCTGCTTAGCAGCAAGCATAGCTTTGTATTTGTAGTACAGACAGACAATCTCCACCGCCTTAGAGAGGTTTGGGGCTTTGTCTGATTTCCACCCCCTTGCTATGTAATCTAGCAGCCAAAAGTATATGAGTGACTATGGAGCGGCAGGAGGGGGGAAATTAGTCAATACCTTAATTGAGTATCGCCAGACTTGGTTCTAGTGATGTAAGGATACCAGTGATATCAGAGATGAGGCGGAAGACATTTTTCCAGAAGCTGGTGATGTTCTTGCAGGTCCAGAATATGTGCAAGAGGTGTCCAACATCTCCACATCTTCTCCAGCAAAGAGGCGAGGAGGATGGGAGAAACCTGGATGTATGTAGGGGGTGAGACACCATCTCAAATGCAATTTTTTTGGGAAAGTTCACAATGATTCATGCAGTGTGAGGCTTTATATATGGATCTAAAAATAGCTTGCCATTGTTTCAAAGTATAGGATGTGCCTAGGTCTGTTTCCCATTTTAAATATGGTGCGGATTTAGTGTAAGTGAGTTTGTCCTGGAATAAGCTATAATGGATATATGGAATAAGTTATAAAATATGGATATTCCCTTGGGCTAATTTCACACTGAGGCGCTTTACAGGCATTATAGTGCTAAAAATAGCACCTGCAAAGTGCCTGTAAAGCGTCTCTCCTCTCACCCCAGTGTGAAAGCCCGAGTGCTTTCACAATGTAATGGTGCACTGGTAGGATGCTCAAAAAAATACTGCAAGCAGCATCTTTGCGGCGCTGTAGGAGCAGTGTATACACCGCTCCTAAAGCTCCCCTGCCCATTGAAAACAAGCGGCGCTTTTAACCCTTTTTCGGCCGTTAGCAGGGGGTAAAAAGTGCCCCGCTAGCGACCGAAAAGTGCTGCAAAAACGACAGTAAATCGCCGCTATTTGTACCGCCAACACCCGCCCCAGTGTGAAAGTGCCCTTAGGGATAGGAGAGAGAGAATTGAGGAACCTCCAAGCCACACTAGGTAGATATAATTCATGGGATTGGTGAGATATCAAGAGGTGGGAGACTTGAAGATACCCATAGTGATCTAGGGGTGAGAGGTTAAACTCTGTAGAGAGTTCCTCAAATGTTTTAATTCTCTTGGCCATCAGGGTAGCTTGGATCGTAGTTGAGAATTGTTGCAAGGGGTATGGTTTCCACATATCAGTCAGTAAGAAGGAACGGAGCTCCCCTCCAAGGCTGAGAGTCTTTTCTATTCAAGACCAAAGAATATCAAAGGAAGGGGAAAACCAGTTTCTGAGTTGGGTAAGCAGAGATGAATGGTAATAGTCCTTGAGATCTATATCACTTATCCCTCCCACTGTTCTATGTTTTGTAAGGAGAGTTCCGGAACACCGAGGGTGCTTAGATTGCCATAGGTATTGTTTTAGTATGTTCTGTAGGGCATTTAAATGGTTGTTGTTCAGGGGGATTGGTAAAGTACGAAACAAGTTTAGAATTTGAGGAAGGCATAACATTTTAAAACAAAGCCAGGTATCCTGACCAAGTAAGTTCCACCTTGGTTAGGTGTATGGTCGCCTGGGATAGTCTATTTATCAAAGGTATGTAGTTGATGTCAGCAAGTTTGGAAGTGTCTGCTGTCAGCAAGAGTCCTAAGTATGATATAGTAGAGTCAGTCCAGGAGAAGGGAAGTGAGGTTAGAAGTCTAGATTTAATCGGAGAGCTTATATTCATACCCAGAATTATTGATTTACTATAGTTAGCTTTATAGTATGAAATGTCACTAAAGGGGGTCAACATCTTGTGGGCATTAGTTAAGGAGGAAATAGGGTTGGTTAAGCATAATCTTGAAATGTAAAAACATGAATGTTTGGTGCATTGCCCCATCTGTAGGTTGGATAGTTCTGAGGTCTTCAGAAAGGTTGTATAAAGAGTAGTAATAGTCAGCAAGAGAGTTTTCAATTTCTTTGGAGTTTATAATTTTGCTTTTGTCCACAGGGTGACTTAAATGGTTAATTTTAGTTTGGGCCTTGTGGGTCTTTAATCTCTGAGCTAGGAATTTACCAGCTCTATTGCCAGAGGAGTAATGCGACAATTTCAGAGAAGTCAATTGTTTGTCGTATTGTTTCAGAAGCAATAACCTCAGCTCCAGTCGTAGTTTGGATAATTTGTGCGTCGCCCCTGTGTCCGGGTTTATTTTGTTTTTTAACTCGAGAGCTGAGTTGTAACAGTATTCCTCTGATAAAGGCCTTGTGGGCACACCAAAGAGTGGAAGGGTTGGAGACAGAGGGAGTATTAATTGCAAAAAAATCACTAAACTGCTTTGCTAAAAAAGTAGCATGTGTAGGTGTATGTATGAGCTGTGAGTTCGCCCACCAAATAAAGGTTGGATTAGCAGTGTTTTCCTCATGCACCACAATTGAGATCGGAGCGTGGTCGGACCACGATATTGTGTGAATGGAGGAGGAAGACACAGACTGTAGTAACATTCTGTCAATCAAAATCACATCAATATGAGAGTATTATGTCTTAAGGAATGAAAAGAGTAATCACGTTCATTGGCATGCTGACATCTCCAAACATCATATAAGTCATTGACATGTAAGAGAGGCTGTAATGCAGGTGAAGGGTGCTTAGCTTTAGTAGTCATGTCCAGAGTAGGGTCAGCTATAATGTTGAAGTCCCCACAGATAAGCAGAACTCCCTTCCGAAGAGGAATAATCTTGCAAAGCATCTTTCTGATAAATCGGAGTTGGCTGGAATTAGGGGAATAGATATTGGCGATCATGTAGGATTTGTTATTAAGTTCACATTTTAGAATTAGGTATCTATCCTCTGGGTCAGCATGAAGTTCTAGGAGGTTGAAGGCAACTGAGTTTTTGATAGCTATGCCGACTCTTTGTTTCATAGGTGCTGAGGCCAGGAAAATGTGAGGGAATAGTCTATGCTTGAGGGTTGGAGTGTTGGATGCATGGAAGAGGGATTCCTGGAAGCATAGAATGTCAACTCCTAGTTTAAGGGCTTCTTTCCATAGTGCCGATTGTTCAACGGGGTGGTTTAATCCATTGAGATTAAAAGAGATAAACTTAATTACCATTTGTATTAAAGAGAGGAGAGATTGAACAGTACCTCAGGTGACTCGTGTTTGTTTTGGAATGGTTCAAATCCACGTTGGTTGGACCTTGAACAGTTAAAGCAAGAATAAAAGAAAAAGTCAATATGTAGGAACAATAAACAAACAATACGGTAGTAAGATAAAAGAGGGGATCCCATCAGGAATCTGTTAGCAGTAAAACTGCACATTATAACTGGGGGTGAGATAGTGGGCTTTGGGCTCCTAAGCGCCACTGGGTTTTGTTGCGCTTGTTTCAGGATGAGTTTGAGGAGGTTATGTGTTATAATTTTTGTTGCGGCGTTTGTGAGACACCAACTTCTGGTCCTCCTGGGTGTCCAACTTCTGGGTAGGAGAGTGTTGAGTAAGCTCCGGATCAGGTAGAATGTCCCAGGTGGCTGATCCATTACGGGTGATTGTTTGGTGGGTAGCCCCAACGATAGATTATGCTGTGGTTGAGTAGAGCCTTAGTGATAGGCAGTAAACTTTAGCATTTTTGCATAGTGTACTGGGACAGGTCTGCGTAGTTTTGGATTGCAGCATATTTGTAAGGAGGTTGGGAGCATTTGTGGAATGCCATCATAAATTGATCCTTAATGTGGTAAAAAATGTACCCGCCTCAGCACCTCTCTGGACACGTTGGCTAAGAAAGCTGGTTTGGGAAGGCGGTGGATCCTGTCAATCACTATCTAAGAATCCGATGCATCTGGAAGAAATTCAGCAATGCCACGGTTTTTCAAATTATTTCTTTGCGAGCGGTCTTCTAAATCTGCGACTTTTGCTTTGAGCCAGGTAACTTTATCAGACTGCTCATTATGGGAGTCAACCAGGGAGTTATACAAAGAAGCAAACTCTCCCATCTTTCTCTCCACATTCACGCTGCTGCCTCTCAGCTCCCCTATCTCAGTTTTAAAGCTTTGCATACAGGTCATCATGTCTGAGTGTAGAGAGCTGCGGAGGGAGACCAGCATGTCTTTTAATGTTGTGTCAAAAATAGGTTGATTGGCAGTAGGGAATGAGTTAATATGGTCTCTCAGTTCCCTTGTGTCATCCAGAGTGATGTGCCCTTTAAGCAGCTCTGCAGCAGAAGAGTGAACGTCCAGCCTGGGCTTAGATTTAGCTTGGCTGCTAGAGAAGGGCATAGAGATGCTGGGTGAGCTTCTCTGGGAGCCTGCCTGTGAGCGAGGGCTCTGAGCTTTGGGGAGAACCGCTGGATGCAGCCGGTGAACGGCCGCCAGCGCCATTTTGGTTTTTCTCCCGGTCTGCCGGCAGGAAGAAGTGAGGGAGTTTTTTAGAGTGATGTGTCTCCTTCCTCTTGTGGGTCATGGCTAGAGAGGGTGGGGACCCTTTAGAGCTGTTCTGGTGGAAGTTTGGGTGGTTGGTCTCACCTCCATGGTTGCTTTTCCCCAGTGCTGAAGCGGAGCTCCTGTTCTAGGCAACTATCTAGTAGCACAGTAGCCACAACCCCCCTCTCTCCCACCCACATTTAACATGCCTACATTCTGTAAAGTCGTGTCCTGGCCACACACACACACTTTTTGGGTGGTCAAGCCTAGATCATGCCTACTTCTGGTTTATATCACCTCTAATTATGCAGGAACTGCCCACTCACAGCCAAAATACCCTCAGTTAATACTCTTTTTTAAGTTACTGCGCATGCTCAGAGACTCAAAAGAGAGTGATGCTGCGATTTCAGCACGCATCCCGGGAGAGAGTAGCATTGGGACCAGTGGCATCTAAGACAGATGGCAAATCTGGGGCATTTAGCATTTACATAATCACAGTGGCACATAAAATAATGTTGCTATTTAGGGAGTGATTTATGATGTTATGTTTCCTTTCCAATCTTTATTTCTGTGATTTGAAGTTCTCCATCAGTACCATGATCTTAAGATTACTTATATTGTTACCTCTGCTGCAGATGTGGGTCACAGTTATATCTGCTTAGTTGTTTATTGAGAATGTGTGCACATTCATTTGATGGCATAGGGTTTGGAACATCTCACCAGCACAGAGATCTGTGATCCTTTTCTGTAAGCAGGAAGATAATACATTTAGTAATGAGATCTTTAATGAACTTC